>NC_091955.1:18730130-19030130 GCF_031021105.1 Erythrolamprus reginae | reverse complement strand
CCCTGGACTTAACTAAACCTAAACTTAAACTTTATGAATTAAAACATGAATCCACATACATAAACAGATATCAAGATTGTAACCTGAATGGAGTTGTGATAGGAACATCTTTATATTATATTCAATATGTCTTAGAACAGTGATGGCGAATCTTTTTTTCCTTGGGTGCCGAAAGAGCGTGGACGCATGCTATCACACATGCATGTGTGCTCACACCCATAAATCAAGTCCTGGGGAGGGTGAAAACATCTTCCCCTGCCACTCAGAGGCCCTTTAGAGGCCAAAAATGGCCTGTTTCCCAATGTCTGGTGGGCCCATTAAGCTCGTGTCCTCACCCCCTCAGGCTCCAAAGGATTCCCTGAAACTGGGGAAGGGTAAAAATGCCCTCCCCCATCCCTCCAGAGGCTCTCTGGAAGCCAAAAACACCCACCCAAAGTTTCTGTGCAAAGCAAAAATCAGCTGGCCAGCACACTTATGCACATTGGAGCTGAGCTAGGGCAACAGTTCGCGTGCCAGCAGATATGGTTCCGCATGCCAAGTATGGCACCCGTGCCATAGATTCGCCATCACTGCCTTAGAAAGTCATCTAGGTAGTAGTTAAGCAATAGTGTAAGTAGGGCAAAGTGTTGACATACCCCATACATAAGAACATAGGAACATAAGAAGAGCCATGCTGAATCAGGACAAAGCCCATCGAGTCCAGCATTCTGTGTCACACAGTGGTCCACCTGAGGAATCTTGATTAGAAAGAGAAGGCAAAACCCTCCCTTTCCCTTGACCCCCAACAAATGGTACTCAAGGGAATCCTGCCTGCCTCAACCAACATAGAGGCAGCACATGGACATCTGTTTCAATAACCACCATACTTCTTGGTGTGAAAGGCTATAGGGTTACCGGGACAGTGATAATAGAAGTTGGCCTAGAATTGGGTTGTTGTAGAATCTCTCTCTGTATTTTGGAGAATGTTGTAATGTCTAAGCGTATTTAATACATAAACTGTAGCATATGTAGCTCAGAGTATTGAGTTGAAAGGTTCCTACTTTCCACTTGTAGGTGGACCCAGGAGAAGAGCCTTCTCTGTGGCGGCCCCGACCCTCTGGAACCAACTCCCCCCAGAGATTAGAATTGCCCCCACCCTCCTTGCCTTTCGTAAGCTTCTTAAAACCCACCTCTGCTGCCAGGCATGGGGGAATAGGCCTTTACAATTTTATGCATGGTATGTCTGTATATATGTTGGTTTTACAATAGGGGCTTTTAACTGTTTATATTGGATTGTCATATGCTGTTTACTACTGTTGTTAGCCGCCCCGAGTCTACGGAGAGGTGCGGCATACAAATCCAATAAAATCAAATCAAAATCAAATCAAATGTTGTCCTGTTTATTAACCATTAAGCAAACCACCAGATAAAAAAGATAATACTGCAGCAACATAACAGGATGGAGTTGACAATTGTTAATCATATAGAAAACAGTATAGACCACACAATACAAGATAGTAAAATAGGCAAGTATCTATTCTACAATTAATCAACAACTGGCACCAAAAAAATGTGATAAGCACCAATGTAGGTGCTAGAACAACTGCAAGAGTAAAACCAAATTCAGGATAGTTTATTAGTACACTGCAAAATAGTGGAAAATAAAATTAATAAGAGCAGTTATTTATGGACTTTTTGTCACAAAGGTGGACATCAGAGACTTGATTGACCAGACACAATAAGTTGTTGACTCTACAATAAAGAAATGGAAGTAAGGAGGATTTGTAATATGTTCTTTTCATTTTTAAATAAAGAGTTCATTTCAAAGTTAAATCCCTAGTGCCATGATGGTGAACCAGAGCCACATTGGTGGGTACATAAACTCAAGTCTGGTGCACATGCACACACCACCCAGCTGATATTGGGGCCTTCTTGGCCCACTGGGAATTGGAGAACAGCCTGTTTTCAACCTCTGGAGGGGGTGTGGAAAACCCATTTTTGTTCTCTGTAGGCTCCAGAGCCTTTCTAGGAGTCTGGGGAGGGTGAAAATGGCCTTCCCCACCCACCCACCCCCAAGGTCCTCCAGAGGCTGGAAACATTCCATTTGCCAACTTCCAGTTGAATCAGAAGTTCTGGGTTTTTTGCTCCCCCATGCTTCAGAGCCTTTCTAGGAGCATGGGAAGGGGAAAACAGCCTCCCCCAACCCACTAGAGGTCCTTCAGAGGCCAGAAATGGCCCATTTCCTAACTTGGAAAAGTTGGCAAATGGGCCCTTGCTGGACTCTGGAGGGCCTCCGGGGGGGGGGGGAGGCCATTTTCTCCTCCACAAGTTCATAGAAAGGTTCTGAAGCCTGGGGAGAGCAAAAAAGACATGCCATGACATGTAGGGACCGGGGTTGTCATGCATGCATGGAGTCCTTGCATGGAGTTATAGGTGTGAACACACACATATGTGATCATCCCTGTACCCCTCCCATTTTTAGCACATAAACCAAATAAAGTTTGCCATCACTGCCCTAGTGACTCGTCTTCATAGAATTACAGTATACAATCACTGTATTCACAATAATTGCATAGTTATTAGATATTTGGCATGTTTTCAGCACCAAAGTGGCCTTTCTTTCTTTCTTTCTTTCTTTCTTTCTTTCTTTCTTTCTTCCTTCCTTCCTTCCTTCCTTCTTTTTTCTTCTTTCTTTCTTTCTTTCTTTCTTTCTTCTTTCTTCCTTCTTTCTTTCTTTCTTTCTTCCTTCTTTCTTTCTTTCTTCCTTCCTTCTTTCTTCCTTTCTTCTTTCTTTCTTTCTTTCTTTTTCTTCTTTCTTTCTTCTTTCTTTCTTTCTTTCTTCTTTCTTCCTTCTTTCCTTCTTTCTTTCTTCCTTCCTTTCTTCTTTCTTTCTTTTTTTCTTCTTCTTTCTTTCTTCTTTCTTCTTTCTTTCTTTCTTTCTTTCCATTATGTCAACTATTCCCCACCCTTACCTGACATTATTTTCCTTATTGAGATGACTGGCCTCTCAGCATTGATCATTACCCACTGGTGGATTAGAATTTATCAATGTTAAATATTTATGTTTCAAAAGAGCCTTTCTTGGATGACATGAGACATTCAGCGAGACTGAATGTTCTTCCCTTTCCATAGCAATCATTTAGCAAGCTGGAGTTCGAACAAAACTCAGAAAGTAAAGATTTATTTGTTTCCGTATTGGGGAAATTTTATTTAAGGTTTCTTAAGGACGAATTTGGTGAATTGGCTCTGCTGAATTATCTAGCCGTTATAAGAAGTGAGTTTTATTTGGCATCTTTAAAATTATTTTTATTTTGGCATCTTTAAAATTATTTTCTACATACTTTTCAAGATAGAAAGCAGAAATACAAAACGTTCACAAGTATTTTTAAGGCAGAATTGATACTTACTCTGGGCACCGCAAAAAAACCACCCCAATCCAACCATGGCAATGAAAGATTATTTGAACAGGGATAAAGTAAGAAATTCTACTGCTAAAATAATGAAAAGAGCTTATACAAAGAACTGTGCAGCCACTGTTGCTAAAATATCATATTTGACTAATCATATCATTACATGGATTCTAATAGGATTCCACAGAGTCTTATTTTTTTAAAAATGTATAAATACTGTTAAACTGATGGAGAAGTCCTTATGTATTAATCTCACCCAGAGTTTTCTTTATGGTTACACATCACCCCTTTCTGAATTGTGTTCATTAATCTGGAATAGAACTACACATCCTTTGGAACTTCCAGTTTTCAGGCCCAAATTCTCATAATCTTTTTTAATAGTAATGTTGATTGGGTGCTTGAAGAATGCAACACATTTGGAAGTTGCCAAGTGTAGAGGACACCAGAACCAAACTTAGTTGCTCATACAACTAAGGGAGTGTGTCACAAGAAGCGAAATGAATTTGCAGCAATATGATCAAAGCCTTATCCCCTCTAACACACCCATCTATGTTCCATGCATTAGCAAAACAGATGGGGTCTCATGACTAATTACTTGCTGTTTTTTAATCCTTCCCCTGTGGTCACCATGATCATGAAAAACTTCAACAAATGCAATCCTCAAAATCCTCAAAGATCTACATTGGTTTAAACATAAGATATATTTCATTTTGGATAGATAACCATATTTCCACTTTACAGTGAGCAAAGTTTGGTGTAGTGATTAGGGCACCAGATTAGGAGCCTGATTGTTGTTCTGTCGGGCTCTTGGGCAGACTCCTCCCAAAAATTCACAGGTACAAATTTCAGACACACACACATTTGAAAATTCAAAACAATGTTCTTTATAATGAAAATTCACTTAAACTAAGCCCTCTTTTGGTATAGCAAAGAGCACTGTCTCCAAACAAACGGTTAATTTGTACAAGTCCCTTATCAGTTCTGTGATACTTAGCTTGCAGCTGTGAGGCAATTCACAGTCCTTCTTCTTTCACAAAGTGAAACACAATTTGCTCTGGTTTAGTTTCAAAGCGGGGGAAAATCAGCACACAAAAAGTCAAAGTCAGTAAAGCAGTCACTAAACACAACGATCAGATAATCCTCCACAATGGCCAAACCCACAGTCCCACCCAACCACGGGTGGCCTCATTTTCTTTGATAATAATCTCTCAGTTGTTGTTGCCTATGCATCGCTCTCCGCATGCGTGGCTATATCATTAACTCTTGTTCTGAATCCAAGGAGGAGCTAGATAATTGATCTCCTTCTGAGCTGTCTGCCACAATCTCCTCCTCCCTGTCACTCATGTCTTCTTGGTCAGAGGAGCCTTCATCATCAGATTCCACCGGGGGCAAAACAGGCCTGCAGCATGTGGATGTCTCCCCCACATCCACAGTCCTTGGGGCAGGAGCAGGGCCAGAGCTAACCACAACAATTGTGAGTTTTAGTTCTGCCTGGACTACAAAATCAACTCACTGACCCATGGCCGGTCAGCCTTAGGAAGGAGGCTAAAGGAAATGACTTCTGAAAAATAAGTGCAGTCACCAAGAGTCGTTCCCCCCCCCAAAAAAAGCCAAGTTGAAGTTGCATGAAATCATGCACACACACAAAACGACAATGAGCTAATTGAGTTTGAGAGGGCCCTGTGCGTAGTACGACAGAATATTCCACATTGTTCTATATCTTTCTCTAATTGAAGCATAGGAATTGATTTGGCAATGTCAACTTGCCTTTTATCTTTTGCTTTGAAGAAATGTTTCTTATTATGTAAAGGAGTACAGGCATTAATTATAGGGCAAAGCAATTTAAGTACTTTGAATTGGGCCTAGATATATCGATTGAACTTTGTTCCTATCAAATCAATGGAAATTAAGTCATAACTACCTTGTTCCTATTTTGAAAGGAACTTGGGAAGGATCCAATGAATAGTAGTTATTGGATAAAGTGAAGCCTTATTAAGTTAGTAATTTTGACATTGGATGTTTCAAATCCTACTGTGTTCAATAACACAATGTTTACAGAACAGGAAGAATCAGTATAGCACATGCTTTAGCATTATGAGATAGTTAGAAACTAATTATTTTGGGAATAAAATCAAACAAAATCAAGTAATTAAAGAACTGACAGCAAATATTTTAAGACTTGTAATAGCTGTTTAAATTTTAGCTTAGTAAATATTGTATAAGTAAAGATCCGATGCAATGTTGCATGATAATTATATATGTTTCTGTATGTATGCCTTAGATCTGCACATGTGCGCTTGTGTACACACACACACACACACACACACACAATTCCTGTTTTCCAAAATAGATTACATTCTTTTTTTAGCAAAGGAGGATCTTCTGCCATGATGCGAACCACAGTATATGTCCACTAATGGTTCTTCTGAAGCTGTCCGCAACATAGCATTTCACCCCTGGACTAACAGAACTATTGCAATTTGTGATCTTCCGAGATGACTTTCAGTAAGTTAATGAGGCAAGCCGGATTCACTTAACAACTGCATGATTCATTTAATAATTGCAGTAATTTTCTTAACATCTATGGCAGAAAAAGTTGTAAAATTGGGCAGAACTTACTTAACTACCATCTTGCTTAATAATGGAAAGTCTGGTCCCAATTGCGGTTATAAGTTGAAGACCACCCGTATTCATTACATAATGTATGGTAACCTTGTTGCTGTTGTTAATTGCCAAGTCATGTCTGACCCATCATGACCCCACTGCCAACATTCCCCCATGCCTTTCTGTCCTCTACCATCCTCTGGAGTCCATTTAAGCTCACGCCGACTGCTTCAGTGATTCCATCCAGCCACCTCATTCTCTGTCGTCCCCTTCTTCTTTTGCCCTCAATCTTTCTCAGCATTGGGCTCTTCTCCAGTGAGTCTTTCCTTCTCATTAGATGGCCAAAGACAGTAACCTTAATGAATCCTTTCTCTAAATGCAATATTTAAATAAGAGCTGACTTTGGGAGTCTGATTCCCTTAGGAACAGTCATTACTTGAGATTCTTGTATTAGTGTAGAATATGGTAAAGTGACAAAATAAGGCCGAAATAGATCTATCCAAAAACATGTGACACACACACACACACACACACACACACACACACATATATATATATATATATACATATATATATATATATATATATATATATATATATATATATATATATATATATATATATATACAGTGATCCCCCGGTTATTGCGTCCCCGACCATTGCGAACAGGCTAATTTGCTATTTTTCAACCCGGAAGTCAAAACACCATCTGCGCATGCGTGCCCTTTTTTTCTATGGGCATGCATGTGTAGATGGGGCCCGGCAGATCAGCTGCTGGGCGGCTTCCCTGGGTCTCTTCCCCCTCTTCCTGGCGGGAGGGCGAGCGGCGGGCATCAGCAAGGAGTTTCCCCACCGCCCACGCAAACTCCTCGCTGCCGCCCGCCCTTCGCCCGCCCACGCCGTTCATTCTCGCCACTTCCCAGCTGAGTCCTGAAGCGAATTCGCTTCAGGACTCAGGTGGAAAGCGGCGAGAGCGAGCGCTAGCGAACGGCTTGTCCGCCGCCCGCTCGCGCGTCGCCCGCCCACGCCGTTCATTCTCGCTGCTTCCCACCTGAGTCCTGAAGCAAATTCGCTTCAGGACTCAGGTGGAAAGCGGCGAGAGCGAGCGCTAGCGAACGGCTTGTCCGCCGCCCGCTCACGCGTCGCCCACCCACGCCATTCATTCTCGCCGCTTCCCAGCTGAGTCCTGAAGCGAATTCGCTTCAGGACTCAGGTGGAAAGCGGCGAGAGAGAGCGCTAGCGAACGGCTTGTCCGCCGCCAGCTAGCGCTCGCTCTCGCGCTTCCCAGCTGAGTCCTGAAGCGAATTCGCTTCAGGACTCAGGTGGAAAGCGGCGGAGAGCGAGCGCTAGCGAACGGCTTGTCCGCCGCCCGCTAGCGCTCGCTCTCCGCGCTTCCCAGCTGAGTCCCTGAAGCGAATTCGCTTCAGGACTCAGGTGGAAAGCGGCGAGAGGCGAGCGCTAGCGAACGGCTTGTCCGCCGCCCCGCTAGTGCGAGCGAGCGGCGCCAGCGAACGGCTTGTCCACCGCCTGCCTGCCCGCTAGCGAGGAGCCAAAGATTGGGGGCGGCGCGGCTGTTTTAAAACGTCGCCGCCGGCATGGGGGGCTTGCCAGCACCCCCCGGCCCCCAACCCGGGTTTGGGGGGCTGCTAGGAAGCCCCCCATGCCGGCGGCGACGTTTTAAAACAGCCGCGCCGCCCCCAATCTTCGGCTCCTCGCTAGCGCTGCGGAAGTAAAAAACACCATCTGCACATGCGCAGATGGTGTTTTTACTTCCGCAGCGCTACTTCGCGAAATCCCGCTCGTTGCGGGGGGGTCCTGGAACGGAACCCTCGCAATGATAGGGGGATCACTGTATATATATATATATATATATATATATATATATATATATATATATATATATATATATATATATATAAAATTAACTGCCTTGGGTTGGGCCAAGAGGCAAAATAGGAGCTGTGATGCTGCTTCAATATACCAGGGTGATTCGACACAAAAATATGTAACCCTTCCCTGGTACAGAGCTGAAGGGATTGGATACTGTAGCCTAGAGGTTAATTCTCTGCCTTACAAGGCCAAGGTTTGCAGGTTCAAGTCCCAGTAAGGATATGGCTAGCTGATGAAGACAAAATAAGGCCAAAATAGATCTATCCTAGTCTCCCTTAATTTTCAAATTCAGCCAAAACAAGTGATATATAATCTATATATAATCTCCATGTGAAGAAAAAGACATTGCATTTGAATTATTTAAAGGGCAAGAAAAGTTCAATGGGTTTCAAAAGGTAGGCACAGAATGTTTATCTGTATTATGAAATGATTTGGAAATAAGTTTAAGTGTGGTTATCTATACACTGAAATGGATTATTTTATTATGCTTTCAATGTTCTGAAATCTACAGAACATTTTGTGTTATAGTTTTATACAGTTTGTATAACAGTTTGCCTGCTCTTGCAATACATTTTAAACTGATTTTCCTTAGTCAGTGCGGTCACCTACCGTCAGTTTGTGTAGCAAATCATGATGAATGTCGTTTGGCAGGCCCCAGGGGAAGAGCCTTCTCTGTGGCGGCATTGGCCCTCTGGAACCAACTCCCCCCGGAGATCAGAATTGCCCCCACCCTCCCTGTCTTTCGTAAACTACTCAAGACTAATTTATACCACCAGGCATGGGGGAGTTGAGATATTCCTTCCTCCTAGGCCATTACAAGTTATGCATGGTATGTCTGTGTGTATGTTTGATTTTATAATAAGGGTTTTTAGTTGTTTTATTATTGGATTGTCACATGCTGTTTTTATCATTGTTGTTAGCCACCCCGAGTCTACGGAGAGGGGCGGCATACAAATCCAATAAATTATTATTATAATTGTTATGAAGGAAGAATTAAGTTTCTAAATTTTCTTTAAGCTTGTTGAGAAAACATGATTATTCATGAACCTCTCACTTTAAATCTCACATGTTATCATAAAGTAAATCTTCCTTTTAAAGAATAAAGGAAAATGAGGTAGCACAGACATATAGAATAAGCTTCCAAAATGTGGCCTATACAGTGAAAAAAAAAACCCATCGTATTCTATGCACTAAGTCTGACAGTCTCAAAATGGGTGAACAGTGCAGTCAGGCAGTAGGGAAAGCAAGTAGGATGCTTGGCTGCATAGCTAGAGGTATAACAAGCAGGAAGAGGGAGATTATGATCCCGCTATATAGAATGCTGGTGAGACCACATTTGGAATACTGTGTTCAGTTCTGGAGACCTCACCTACAAAAAGATATTGACAAAATTGAACGGGTCCAAAGACGGGCTACAAGAATGGTGGTAGGTCTTAAGCATAAAACGTATCAGGAAAGACTTCATGAACTCAATCTGTATAGTCTGGAGGACAGAAGGAAAAGGGGGGACATGATCGAAACATTTAAATATATTAAAGGGTTAAATAAGGTCCAGGAGGGAAGTGTTTTTAATAGGAAAGTGAACACAAGAACAAGGGGACACAATCTGAAGTTAGTTGGGGGAAAGATCAAAAGCAACATGAGAAAATATTATTTTACTGAAAGAGTAGTAGATCCTTGGAACAAACTTCCAGCAGACGTGGTAGATAAATCCACAAGAATTGAATTTAAACATGCCTGGGATAAACATATATCCATCCTAAGATAAAATACAGAAAATAGTATAAGGGCAGACTAGATGGACCATGAGGTCGTTTTCTGCCGTCAGACTTCTATGTTTCTATGTTTCTAAGTCTGGTTAATGGGTGCTGAAATTGCCATGCAAAATGAATCTTCGGCTTGCTGTGTTAAAATGATAACCCGCTTTTGAACTGAGCAGAAGATATGCTTAAGGAGAAATGTTTTTCATCCTCCGTGTACAAATTTAATTTGCCTAAACTGCTCATATATTTCCAAATTGCATCATCTATTAGCATTTCATCCCTGACAAATGAAGTTGATATTGCAGGGAAGTGCGCTTAAATCAAAGAAGCCGTCTGCCAGCATGAGTCCAATTTAGTAGCTGTAAGTGTGAATGTGAAAGGTACCTTCTCAAATCTCTACCTTTTTAAACTTCTTCAGTTTAAATGGGCTGAAGGATTTATGAGAAGACTCTCCATACTGCAGTTACTATTTGAGAGAAGACCATTTGACCTTTCGCTGGTCCAAACTTGAATAAACAGATTGAAATTATGAAGCTCATTATTTGGAACCACGTCTCATAGCTTTGGGCTATGAGCTTTACTCAGAAGAGAGCGGTAATGGGCTGCTGCCCCTACGGATGGAGGGATAGGACACAGGAGGGTAGTAATTTTATGCACTATTTATTGAATACTTAATCATTTTTTATTCTCCTTCCTTTTCTAGTACCTTAATATGATCCTTAATTACTTTTAAAATAGGAAATAATTAAATAGTATGTTTTTACCCATAAACGCTTTAATAACTTTAATCATTATCTAGAACTGAACTTTTATAGCAATGAAAAAAGATTGAGCTACTTGCCTAATCTGTTATCATGCTGAACCTTGGGGGTTCAGTACAGAACCTTAAAATGTTACTGTGCGCCTCAACAAATAATGCTGTCTATCATTTTTCATTTTTGTGGCTATTCAAAGAATGTGACTTATTCAACTGAAAAAGAGTCCAAACACCAATTTGCAAACTTATCTTGGTCGGTAAGCCACTCTCACCCAGTCACATGACCTTTAAGCCACCCCCAGTCACATGATTGTCAAGCCACTTCCACCTGGTCACATGGCCGGAAAGCCACTCCTACCTGGTCACATGACCATCAAGTTACACCCATAAAATAAGCCACAGCAACAGTGTGGCAGTAAAACTTTTGGCAGCCCATCACTGGAAGAGAGTAACATTTACAGTAAAGCATCAACAGGTAGCCTTTCTATACAGATAACTTTACATGGAACCGACAAAATCACCAGTTGTCTATTAACGTTGCCATTGTATTTTGTTTCTAATAATGATGTTGATTGTATTGTTACCTAGTTCTGAAACAAGAATGGGTGATACTCTGTTATTTCCAAAATGGTGGAAACAAAGATTTAGATGATGGTGCACATTCAACTGGTTTGTTTGTTTGTTTATTTGTTTATTTGTTTATTTGTTTATTTGTTTGTTTGTTTGCTTGCTTGCTTGCTTGCTTGCTTGCTTGCTTGCTTGCTTGCTTGCTTGCTTGCTTGCTTGCTTGCTTGCTTGTTTATTTTGTCCAATACACAATGAGGTCTAAGAAATAATAGAAAAGAAGATATAGTAATAGAACATATCAATGAAAGAATAGAAGAGATATAGGAATAGAAGAAACGTATAGGAGATATAGGAGAGCAATAGGACAGGGGACGGAAGGCATTTTAGTGCACTTGTACTCGCCCCTTACTGATCTCTTAGGAATCTGGATAGGTCAACCGTAGATAATTTAAGGGTAAAGTGTTGGGGGTTTGGGGATGACACTATGGAGTCCGGTAATGAGTTCCATGCTTCGACAACTCGGTTACTGAAGTCATATTTTTTACAGTCAAGTTTGGAGCGGTTAATATTAAGTTTAAATCTGTTGTGTGCTCTTGTGTTGTTGTGGTTGAAGCTGAAGTAGTCACCGACAGGCAGGACATTGCAGCATATGATCTTGTGGGCAATACTTAGATCTTGTTTAAGGCGTCTTAGTTCTAAACTTTCTAGGCCCAGGATTGAAAGTCTAGTCTCGTAGGGTATTCTATTTCGAGTGGAGGAGTGAAGGGCTCTTCTGGTGAAGTATCTTTGGACATTTTCAAGGATGTTAATGTCTGAGATGCGATATGGGTTCCAAACAGATGAGCTGTATTCGAGGATGGTTAATGGATCTTTCTTCCATTCTAAGAAGAGATTGCATCATCTATCATCTGGGATAAACATATATCCATCCTAAGATGAAATACAGGAAATAGTATAAGGGAAGACTAGATGGACCATGAAGTCTTTTTCTGCCATCAATCTTCTATGTTTCTATCTAGAATGGAGAGACTAGTTTAGCAATGGACCTTTCTCTGCCTTCTTCATTATTCCCTGCTTCTCAACATCAGCCATCTGAGATAATCTTCACATTTTTATTTAATAATAAAACCAGCCAAGACACCAATATCTACTTCATTTTTAATATATTATTGTATGTGAAGCTATGTGTGTGTGGAACATGTTTTCCTTTTTTTGCTAAAAATACCAATATCCACTGGTACTTCATTTTTTATATATTATTAAAAATATATCTGAAGAGTCTCTAAGATTCCGTTCTAATCCCTTTCAAACGTGTCAACCTGTGCATGAGTCTCTTTGTATTTAATCAACCAATTCCAAAACAGTCATCATTCAGTTGAGAACACGGTGATAACAAGAAAGATTCAGATTACACAAAGCAGGGTGATCTTATCAGCCTTGTGGGCTCCTTTGAGAGGAGAATTGAAGCAATCCAAATGCCAGATCAACTCCCAATTTTGATATTTCCTTTTGCAAGAGAAAAAAAAGAGATATTTCCTTTTGCAAGAGAAAAAAAGGCACGTAGGCAAAACAGAGACTGTGGACAAAGTTTATTTAATTTGTATTAATTTCCCCCCACAATAGCTCGACCAGTGAACGAGGGACAGGCGTTGGAATGTGGCTGTGCCGTCCCTCAGGGTTTATCACTCCTCCATCCCCTCCTCAGCGTGGGCTTACCATACTTATGCCGCGTTGGGAGCACGAGGGGAGGAGAGACCCTGCCGACTCTCAAGGCGCTGCCGGACTGATCGACTTGGTGCTGCTGCTGATTATGTCTGATGTCCAGAATCCTCTATCCAGTGGTAGCCAGTTCAAATGATCGGCTTGGTGCTGCTGCTGTTTATGCCTGATGTCCAGAATCCTCTGATCCAATGGTAGCCAGTTCAAATGAAATGTTGAGAGAGTAATGCGAAAGTTAGGCCTAAGCCTGCAGTCCAGTGAAAGAGAAAGCACGCGTCCTAAGTCACAGACTGAATCAAAAAGAGGGGTTGGTCTTGGGGGGTCTTCCCCTTTAAGTACAGTGGTACCTCAATTCATTCCAGAAGTGTGGTCGAGAACCGATTTGGTTGAGTACCGAATTAATTTATCCCATAGGAAATAATGGAAATGGATTTAATTGGTTCCCAGCCCCTGTTGAGTCGCTGGGAACCAATTAAATCTACTTTCTTTATTTCCTATGGGATAAAAAATCTGAGGAGCTCTATAAGCGCTCCAAGCTGCAGGAAGGGTGGGGGCAGCTGCAATCCCGGCAGCTTTGGGGGGCTCCTTTCCTCAGTGCTTTGTCTTGTTACCTGTAGGCAGCTGCACCAACTTTCTCCTTCCCGGCAGCGGCTTCCCTTTGAGGAGCAACTGCGCCAGGAACGTCACTTAATGAAGGGAAGCTGCTGGAGCGGCGGCAACTGCTGAGATGGCTCTGGCAGCTTCCCTTCATCACGTGACGTTCCCGGTGCTGTTGCTCCTCTAAGGGAAGCCGCCACCGTTGCTGCCGCCGGGAAGGAGAAAGTTGGTGCAGCTGCCTACAGGTACTGTAACAAGACGAAGCACTGAGGAAAGGAGCCCCTCAAAGCTGCCGGGATTGCAGCCGCCACCAGCGGTAACATTTCGGATAATGAACAAAATTTTCTGTGGCTGTTCGGTATCCAAATTTTTGTTCGGATACCGAAGGAAATTTTTGCTGAAAATTTTGTTCGTTATCCGAAATGTGCGACAACCAAAGCATTCGAGAACCGAGGTACCACTGTAATTGATTCAGTCCTATCATGTCACAAGACCGTCATAACCCAATCTATTGGAGGATAGCTCCGCCCATGAGAAAGGGCGTATCAGTGTATACCAACGTCCCTTTTGCAAGAGAAAAAAAGGCACCTAGGCAAAACAGAGACTGTGAACGAAGTTTATTTAATTTGTATTAATTTCCTCAAGCATGCATACTTGTATCACTACAGTTTGGATAAATAAGTTAAAGAAAAAGTGACATGAGGACTATAGATGCTATAAACACAGAAAACAGATTTTTGTGTGTGGGCTAATTACAACCAAGTTGGTTAATTTTTAGGGAGGAGAAAGGCAAAAACTCCTAATGGCCGTCATTCGCATATGTTTTTCTGAATTAATCAGCTCCAAATGGCAGTTCTCTAGTAACATTCTTGTATGCCATTTGGGCTAGGGAAAAGGCAATGCATATGCATTCCAGCAAAGATATGCGGTACTTTTTATTTTAATACTAATTTAATATCCTGCCTTATTCGATCAACTTAATTCTTGCTTCATTCTTTTAAATTTTTTTTGCTTTTAAAATAATAACAAAAACAAGAAAAAGAAAAGGAACAAAACCAAAAATAATTATGATCGAAATATATACCTAGTCAAAGTGAAAAATGAAAAAAAAATTGTAATGTCCCCGTATAAACAACAAGCAGGAATTTCCTAGAGACGGACAGTAATAGGTGGGGCTATCGTGTAACCGGATTGGTTAGTAAAAAGGGGTGGTGTCAACTGAGCGGGAAAATCTAGAGAAGGCCATTGGCTCTCTCCTCAGCCAGCTGGGAATATAAATAGAGGTTAACATGGTTGTAATTGATTTTTTGTTCTGTTCTCGTTGTTTACCTTCAATAAAACGTCCTTCCGACCAACTTGTGTCTGACCCTTTAAAAATCATCACTAGTTGTATGATCTATCACAACAGTAAACAGTTACAATTATACCTATCATTTAATTGAAATGCTATTCGAGTACACATATATTTATTTTAAACTCTTTTAAACAGTGTATAACTATCATTGTTAACCTATTGTTTTTTCTATAAGTGAGTTCCATATTTCATTATACTTGTCCATACAAAGTCTATGTCTAGAGGCAATTCATTCATAATTCAGGTGGAATGAGGTCTTCAATCTATTAAGTAAAAGGTGGTATATATTTATCTTTCCAATGTTGAAATATCAGTCTTTTAAGGGGCGAGCATAAGTGCACTAGTGTGCCTTCCGTCCCCTGTCCAATTGTCTCTCCTATATTTTATATATCTTTCCCTGTCCAATTGTCTCTCCTATATTTTATATATCTTTTCTCCCATTCATATATCCTTTCCTCTACTCTTCATTGACATATTCTATTCTCATATCTTCTCTTCTATCCTTTCCCTGATATTTACTACTACATGTTTTTATTCGCTTTAACTTTCAATTTGTATTGGACAAAATAAATGAAATAAAATAATGTCACAGGGAATCCATTTCAGTTGTTCTGCTGTCATATTCATATATATCCCCAAACCCCCATAACTTTAACCTTAGACTGTCTACTGTTGAGCTCACCCCATTCCTAAGAAGTCTGTTAGGGGTATGCATAAGTGCGCTAGTGTGCCTACTGTCCCTGTCCCACTGTCCCCCTTTTTTTTAATACTCATTTACCATATTCATATTTATAGAAACATAAAAACATAGAAGACTGACAGCAGAAAAAGACCTCATGATCCATCTAGTCTGCCCTTATACTATTTTCTGTATTCTATCTTAGGATGGATATATGTTTATCCCAGGCATGTTTAAGTTCAGTTACTGTGGATTTATCTACCATGTCTGCTGGAAGTTTGTTCCAAGGATCTACTACTCTTTCAGTAAAATAATATTTTCTTGTGTTGCTTTTGATCTTCCCCCCAACTAACTTCAGATTGTGTCCCCTTGTTCTTGTGTTCACTTTCCTATTAAAAACACTTCCCTCCTGGACCTTATTTAACCCTTTAACATATTTAAATGTTTCGATCATGTCCCCTCTTTTCCTTCTGTCCTCCAGACTATACAGATTGAGTTCATTAAGTCTTTGGTGATATGTTTATACTATACCTGTTATCTTGCACATGTTTGATTAAACAAACAAACAAACAAACATTCCATGTAGGACGTAAGCAGTTGAACAGAATATTATCTGAAAACATCAGCTTTGGTTTCATGATCATATTTATATGATCCACTACTTTCTCTCCAAACTTATCAAGTGTAGGACATTGTATAAACACATTCTTTAAAACACATATTTTAAAGAAGCTTTATCCTTATTACATGTACAAGATAACACTGTTTGTGATCATACTTTTCTTTACAAAATATAATGGAGTCAAATAAATTTTAAATGTTATTTCTTGTTTATAGTCACAATTTGAGATCCATTGATCATTTCCCCACATTTTTAAATTCTTAATTAGAGATGGAGAAATATAGGGCATAAGTATATTGTTGTATAACATCGTAGCATTGAGATAGAAATGTTGGAAGTTGCAATAAGCAACATTTGGAAGTTCTGTTCTAATGCACGTCATTGTCATCGCCATTACCATCATCGTTGATCATCTATCGTCCTCATCCATCATTATAATTTTCTTTAAAAAAAAATCATTGTGTATTCTAGATACCTAAATAAACACTGTATATCTAAATAAACACTGCTGCACGAATCCCAGCAACCAGTTAGGTCCCACAGAGTGGGCCTTCTCTGGGTCCTGTCAACTAAACAATGTCGTTTAGCGGGACCCAGGGGAAGAGCCTTCTCTGTGACGGCCCCGGCCCTCTGGAACCAACTTCCCCCAGAGATTAGAATTGCCCCCACCCTCCTCGCCTTTTGTAAGCTTCTTAAAACCCACCTCTGCCATCAGGCATGGGGGAATTGAGATTCTTTCCCCCTTAGGCCTTTACAATTTATGCATGGTATGTTTTGTATGTATGTTTGGTTTTATAATAAGGGTTTTTAATTATTTTACTATTGGATTGTCACACGTTGTTTTATCACTGTTGTTAGCCGCCCTGAGTCCACAGAGAGGGGCGGCAAACAAATCCAACAAATAAACAAATAAGCAAACAAGCAAACAAGCAAACAAGCAAACAAGCAAACAAGCAAACAAGCAAACAAGCAAACAAGCAAACAAGCAAACAAGCAAACAAGCAAACAAGCAAACAAGCAAACAAGCAAACAAGCAAACAAGCAAACAAGCAAACAAGCAAACAAGCAAACAAGCAAACAAGCAAACAAGCAAACAAGCAAACAAATATATAATGTAATAATATTTGGTACTGGTATAACAACAAATGCCATTTTGCAGTTTGTATATTTAAGGTGGACAAAGGTGTATCTGATTTTATCTTATCTTGATTGGATAACCCTTGATCAGAGCTATGACTGTTCTTTTCAAAGGTAACAAATTATGCACGCGACTGATCAGAAAGAAACATTTGGCAATAAGGAATGATCAAAATGTAACAATTTTGCAATAAACCGCAGCAATATTTAACACATTGGAAAGCAGCACATTTCCTCTATTTTGGGGATGTTACCTCATCAGATAGACAAACCAGCAAAAAGATTGCTACTTTGAAGAATATGCTTACTCAGAAATATATATTTATTAAGTGTGTGCATATGCGTCTGTCTGTCTGTCTGTCTGTCTCTCTCTCTCTCTCTCTGTGTGTGTGTGTGTGTAGCATATGGCCTGGTTACTTGTGGGACTTCCTATCTCCCGGAGCATCTGCCTAGCCAATTTAATCATGCAAGTTGGTGCACTCTGAGTTCCTTCAATTAAACAATGTTCTCTATTGGGATTCCAGAAGTGCAACTTCTTTCGTGGCATCACCTGCCCTCTGGAATGAAATCCCACAACCCTCCCCCCCCACCAAGATCCATATGGCCCCTTTCCCTAATCTTTAGATGAACTGTGAAGACCTGGTTCTTCATCCAGACTTTTGGTGAAGGAAATTGATATTCCTTACTTCATTTCCATCCAGTCTGTCATTCTTGCAATGTTTTTTTTCTCCCTTTTAATCAGTTTGTTCTAATATCCTTGTTTTATCATTGTGATCTACCTCGGAGTTGTTGGGAGTCAAGCAATATACAAGTTTAATAAACACAAACCCAGACACAAACATATATACAGTGTTCCCTCGATTTTCGCGGGGGTTGCGTTCCAAGACCGGCCGCGAAAGTTGAATTTCCGCGATGTAGTGGTGCGGAAGTAAAAACACAATTTTTGGCTATGGACAGCCAAAAACTACCCCCACGCACCTTTTTTCAAGGCAGCACAAGGAGCCGGGCTTGAAGTTGGGGGCAGGGAGCGACGAAAGTGCGGAGGCCGGCAAAGATTGTTTTGAATGTCGGCTGCCCCGGCCCTCCCAGAGCCTCTGGCCCCCTCGCCGCTACCCCCCTGCCTGTCCGATCCGCTCCTCTCACCGGCTTTCTTGGGACACAGGTCCTCCTGCAGCAGCGCTGGTGGCTACGGCTTCTCATCCTCCTCATTCGGCCGCTAGCCGCTCTGAGCGCTTTGAGAATGCCCGCCCCGCCCCTCTTACAGTCCCTTAGTTGAAAGTGCTTTCATCCCAGCTATCAGCGAGGGGGCTGCAGGAGAGGTGGGGCAGGCATTCTCACAGAGAGGGAGAGAAAGAGGGAGAAAGAGAGAGAGAGAGAGAGAGAGAGAGCAAGAGGGGGGAGAGTGGAAGGTAGAGAGAGAGAAAAAAATGATAGAAAAAAGGGGAGAAAAAAAGAGAAATGAGAAAATGATTGAAGCAGAGAATGACAGGAAAGAAAGAGAAAGAGAGAGAGAAGTGACTCTTGGTGATGACGTATGATGTCATTGGGTGGGAAAAACCGTGGTATAGAAAAAAAACCGTGGAGTATTTTTTAATTAATATTTTTTGAAAAACTGTGGTATAGCCGTTTCGCAAAGTTTGAACCCGCGAAAATCGAGGGATCACTGTATATCACAGGTTCCCATTTCCAAATTCCAGGTGGTTTATAAATCATGATGAAATCACATCAACTTTTATTAATTTAGAAATAATAAGAACTTTAAAAGTGGATTCTGGTTGGAAAATGAACCACTTTTTATTAATCATTGCAGGAGGATCAAATACCACTTCACCATTATAAATCAAAGTGGCGGAAGAATCTTGAAAGTCAACTGCTCTCCTAAAACTTTTCACCTAGGATTATTGGATCTGAACACGATAAAGATGTTATTAAACCGATTGATTAAAGGTAAATTTCAAAGATTTAACAACCTCTCAATGAATCCCTCTGGAAACATACTTGTAGATGTTTACAAATCCCAAATCACAATAATCGTTCTGTAAAGCTTACTTTAATTCTCTCCCCTTGGCATTGTTCAGTGTCAAGTATCATAATATCTCAGCCTACCAGAGCTTAAGTCCTTGCAAATCAGATAAGATGAAGACTTATGGCATGCTGCTTTATGTTACGTTGCTTTCTGCTACTGTACAAATTTTGTTCCAGCTCTCATCTATGGTTAATCCAGTCATTTGTTTAAAAGAAAGAAAATTCCAAGCTACCTAGTGTTGTGGTTCAGCCTGAGGCTGCTCAGGGACCGGCTGCATCTTTGCTGGCTCCATGCCCGGAGGAGGATGACAGTGCAGAGGAGGGGGCTGAACAGTCGGACGGGGGAGAGGAGAGTCAGGAATGGGATGAAGGAGAACAGCATGAGAGCCCCGGGGGGGGGGGCTCTCCCCAGCCAGTAGCTTGGAGTCATTAGGTGATGACGCACAAGCTGTCATTGACATGAGACAGAGACATTCAGAGCAACGAAAGGAGCAGTTAAAGAAATATTATCACCATTGAATTAGAAACAGCTGGGTTTGGGTGTGGTCCTCATCAGCAGGGTTTAAAAGGCAGGCAAGGCCTTGAAGCCATGTGGAGTGTTATCAATTGGAGTTGCGGTGACCTGCTTTGATTCTCAGCGTCTCTGATCTTGGCTTGTGGCCTAGCAGTCTGGAAGACTCGTGGGAGGCGTATGTTTGCTATCTACAGCTTCGTCTTGGCAGCAAGAATCTGGTATTGCTTCATGGACTATTGCCTTCGTGTATATATTTGAAGTTCCAGCGTTTTTCCTGTTTGTAAGGACATTTTCTGTTACCTGTGTTAGATAAACTGCCTTTGCCTTTTACCAGCGTGTCTGGATTCTCTTTTTGGGTTGGTATTGGCTTCTGGAGTGACCCAGACAGAACACCTAGATGAATTTTTAATTTTTTAGTCAATATCAGATAACAAGGACTCTAAAAGTTAAATCCAATAACCATGTTCTGGGTCTAGTGAGCAAATAGAAACATCATTTGATGACTAAACCTATGCTCCTAACAATGCTTGGTATGTATTTATGTATGTATGTATGTATGTATGTATGTATGTATGTATGTATGTATGTATCAGTGTTGGTGAACCTTTTCAACATCAAGTACCAAAATGAGGGTGCGCACACCGGAAACTGAAAGAGCAGCCATACTATGAAGATGAAACAATCAATATTAATCATAAGGATAAAAGTAACAAGTTACAGCCATACAGTCATAAGTCTGCTCCGAATCTCCGGAGAGGGGCGGCATACAAATCTAATAAATTATTATTATTATTAATTAAGTGCAGGGCTGGGCAATTAATTTTGCCATAGGGCCGTATGAGAAATTGGGATGGTTTTAGCGGGTCGGATTAATATAATTAACTCAGTTCTACCCATTACTCTATATTATTGGGTAGAACTGAGTTAATTATATTATAATTATAAATTATAGTAAATTAATTCCCCACCCCAGGTATATAGTATACATATGCTGGTAACAGATGCTAAATGAAAAAAGCTGATATCATTTGGTCATTATCACTTCCCTGTAATTCCAAATTATGAAACATTATGATCCTGGAAAGTTCCTTTATCCAATTTTAAGTTAATAATTCATTCAATTTATATAATGCTACCTGATTATTTCATTTTTTTTAAAAAAAATCCTAAAGTTGTCTAGTTTCTTTCTACTTCTATTTTTATCTATCAAGGAACTTGTTTGCTTTTCATAAAAGGGGAGAGAGATTCATATTTAATAGTTTTATATTTCCAGAGTAATACCATTTCTCCTTCCTTCCTTCCTCCCTCAATTTCTCCTTCTTTCCTTCCTTCCTTCCCTCCCTCCCTCCTTCCTTCCTCCCTCCCTCCTTCTCTTCTCTCCTTCCTTCCTTCCCTCCCTCCTTCCTTCCCTCCATTCTCAGTATTCCAATTCTCTCCCTGCTCCCCAACCTGATTTCCCCCCACTGAGGGTGGAAGAGGCTCTGCTGCGAATTCCCAAAGAAGGTTAAGTTAACTTACGGGAAAGGTGGAGAAGGCGAGGTGAGAGCTCCGGTGTAGGCAGCACCATCAGCTGAGCAACAGGCATGACATGACTGACACTTTTTCACTTTTTACTTCTGTGCACAGGTGGCGAGGCTGTCAGACTCCACCTCACGGCTTTTGGGAACGCCGCACGCCTTTGGGGAACGCCGCACAGCTTTTGGGAATGCCGCACGCCTTTTGGGAACACCACATGGCTTTTGGGTTTTGCCTGCGTGCACAGGTTGGACTGACCTCTGCAGGCTGGTGACAGACAGTGGGCAGGCCAGATGCCGCATCTTGCCCAGGTCTGTTTAAGTGGGAGGAGATTGGTGATAGGAATGATGAAAAGACTAATAGTAATAGTAATGCAGCCTTAGTGAATAGTTTGACAGTAGTGATGGAATTATTTGTTTAGCAAAGTGATGGTTTTCAGAAACAAAACTGCTCTTGTGTCTAGTTGAAGAATCTATCATAACCCAAATCACTATAGAAAAAAAATATTACTTGAAAAATGTTAGACTATAATGCTCTGGTCTCCAATCTAGGACCTTCCCTTCTTCCTCCAGTCTCCCAATGGGAATTAATTGCTAGATCTTTCAACTATTTAGAAAATACAGTGGTACTTCATCATACGAACTGAAATGGTTCCAGGAGGAGGTTCGTAAGGTGAAAAGTTCGTAAGATGAAACAATGTTTCCCATAGGAATCAATATAAAAGCAAATAATGCGTGCAAATCCTTCAGGAAAATCCCAAACTTTAGAAGGGAGGCGAACAGAGGGCAGGGAGGAGCAGCTAAAGGGGGCGGGTGGAAGAAGCAAGGCTAGGCTAAAGGGTGAGTGGGAAGGAAGAAAGGCAAGGGAGTTGCCCCTCCCTTTTCTTTCTTAAAAAGACACCGTTTCAGTGTCTTTGCAAGCACGTTGTTCTCTGAAAAATCTTTCCTCCAAGTTGCCCCTCCCTTTTCTTTCTTAAAAAGACACCCTTTCAGTGCCTTTGCAAGCACGTTGTTCTCTGCAAAATCTTTCCTACTCCAAGCAGCCCCTCCCTTTTCTTTTTTCAAAAAAGGGGAAAAAAAGAAACCCCTTCACCCCAGCAGCAGCTGCTTGGGTTCGTAAGGTGAAAATAGTCCGGAAGAAGAGGCAAAAAAATCTTAAACACCGGGTTCGTATCTTGAAAAGTTCGTTAGAAGAGGCGTTCGTAAGATGAGGTACCACTGTACTAAGAAAAGTAATATTGACCTTGCACAAAGAGAGTTGGCAAGAGGGTAATCAATATATCTAGCGATGAAATCAATATTTTCTTCCCTATTTCTTCCCTATTTGTGGCATAGCAATTTCCCCCATCGTTTTGCATATGTAGTACTGATCTAGTGAAAGTGGGTACTCATAGCTATTCAGACTTGTTTGGAATATAGCACTAATGAGAAGTTACACTACCAAATGTGTTAAACATTATATCAATTATTCATTTGAATTTATTCCAGAAAAGGAATAGGAAGAGACAGAAACTATAACTACATCTCAGTCAACAAGTCAAGTAAGAGAAGACCAGTATTTTAAGAAGTACAGTGATACCTTGTCTTACAAACTTAATTGGTTCCAGGATTAGGTTCTTAAGGTGAAAAGTTTGTAAGACGAAACAATGTTTCCCATAGGAATCAATGGAAAAGTGATTAATGCATGCAAGCCCAAAATTCACCCCTTTTGCCAGCCGAAGTGCCCGTTTTTGCACTGCTGGGATACCCCTGAGGCTCCCCTCCATGGGAAACCCCACCTCTGGACTTCTGTGTTTTTGTGATGCTGCAGGGGAATCCCAGCAGGGGAATCCCAGCATCGCAAAAACGGGCAATGGAAGTCCAGAGGTGGGGTTTTCCAGTGAAGTGAGCATCAGTGAAATCGCAGCCTCACAAAAACACCAAAGTCCTCGAAACCCCACCTCCAGACCTCTGTGTTTTTGCAATGCTGCGATTTCACTGAGGCTCCCCTCGCTCGGAAGCACCACCTCCAGACTTCTGTTGCCAGCGAAGCACCCATTTTTGCACTGCTGGGATTCCCCTGCTGGGATTCTCCTGAAGCATCACAAAAACATGGAAGTCCAGAGGTGGGGTTTCCCATGGAGGGGAGCCTCAGGGAAATCCCAGCAGTGCGAAAACGGGTGCTTCGCTGGCCACGGAAGTCCGGAGGCGGGGTATCCCAGCAGCGGCAGTGGGTTTGTAAGATGAAAACAGTTTGTAAGAAGAGGCAAAAAATCTTAAACCCCGGGATTGTATCTCGAAAAGTTTGTATGACAAGGCGTCTGTAAGACGAGGTATCAATGTATATGATAATCACACTATAAAACAGTAGTTGGAAGCCATTATCCCAGCAATGAAATTACCTCAAAATCCAATGAAAGCATCAAAAATATAGTAGATATTAAATAATGAAAATTACAACTGAGTGCATAGAGTCACCAATAAAGGAAATTGTGACACCAAAGTAGATCTACCTAACTTATAATTAAAAGAATATTACTTGAGGCAAATTTCAGAAGGATTGTTTAGTTATCATACTACAGGAAGGGGCAGGGGGGAATGTGTTTGCTCGGATGAAAAGTTAAAATAGGCTAGTCCACGAAATGAGAAACCATTATTCTTTATAATGAGACTGCTGTACTCAAATCTTGAAAAATACTAAGACATTTGCTAATAAATTTAAGTACAGTACCAATTGTCTTGTGTTGGTATTATAGTGTTCCCTCAATTTTCGCGGGTTCGAACTTCGCGGAACGTCTATACCACGGTTTTCAAAAAATATTAATTAAAAAATACTTCGCGGTTTTTCCCCATATACCACGGTTTTTCCTGCCCGATGATGTCATATGTCATTGCCAAACTTTCGTCTGCCTTTAAAAAACATTTTTTTAAATAAACTTTAATAAATAAACATGCTAAGTAATAATCTAAATGGTTGCTAAGGGAATGGGAAATTGTAATTTAGGGGTTTAAAGTGTTAAGGGAAGGCTTGGGATACTGTTCATAGCCAAAAATAGTGTATTTACTTCCGCATCTGTACTTCGCGGAAATTCGACTTTTGTGGGCGGTCTCGGAACGCATTCCCCCGCGAAAATCGAGGGAACACTGTATTTCAAGCCATCCCTGTCCTGAAATGTATGACTTTTCCTGGTTTGTTTCCTCCAGATATAGAGGTTTTAAAGTTTCCAGAATTCTCTTTAACAACCCCCCCCGCCACCCTACTTTGTGGGCAGATCTGGGGATTCTTCTCTGGTGGAAGGATATTGATTTGGAGAAAACCCCTGGTGTAATAGTGTGCAAGCTACAGATAACGTTGACCATTATGCTATAAAACTCAAGATAAAAATTGCATTTACAAATCCCTGGGTCCAAAATCTAATTGTTCTAAACCATTTGAGCAGATGCCTGCAAGGATGGATACGAGGTAACCCAGGGATGTGCAGACTCCAAACATATTTGTTTTTGTTCTTCTTCTTTCACTAGAGTACTAAGATTCACCAGCTGAAATTCAAATTTATGGTCTCACTGGGCTTTGTTAATGCTAAAAGAATTATTAAGGAATGAATCTAGGGCATCAATTTAGTAAAATATTTAAGCTTGTCCCTAGTTACCCTCTCATATCAGAAACTTTTCTGCAGTATGAGAAAGGATTCCCAAGAGCCTGTGCAAAACTTTCGATGCCTAGAAGTTTAAGGGTTGCAGTCAAGCAAACCTGCCCCTCATATGACTTATTTATTAGATTTATTTATTTATTAGATTTGTTTGCCGCCCCTCTCCGAAGACTCGGGGAGGCTCACAAAAACAGAACAATACAAATCCAATAGTTAAAAACAATTTAAAACCCTTAATATAAAAAAAACAATCATTATTGTTGTTGTTGTTGTTGTTGATATTATTATTATTATTATTATTTTTATTATTATTATTAATTAGATTTGTATGCTGCCCCCCTCCTAAGATTCATCTCATACATCTCATACAAACCATACGTAAAGTGGGAACAGCCCAGGGGAATCAATTTCCCCATGCCTGACAGCAGAGGTGGGTTTTAAAGAGTTTGCAAAAGGTAAGGAGGTTGGGGGCAATCCTAATATCTGGGGGGAGTTGGTTACAGAGGGTCAGGGCCGCCACAGAGAAGGCTCTTCCCCTGGGTCCCAGCAACAATGTTTCATCAATGGGACCCGGAGAAGGCCAACTCTTTGGAATCTAATTGGTCGCTGGGATTCGTGCCGCAGATTTACCGCTCTGATAGTGAACCTATGGCATGTATGTCAGACTTGGCAATCTTCCATTGTTTTGGATGAAGACATTTTGGATCCACGCAAGCGCAGAATTATGCGTAGAAAAGACCAAGTAAGGACATATTACAGGCGATAAGAGTGGCCACCTGTGTTTGGGTGGGGCTCCAGTAATTAGGGCTGCTGCTATAAATAGCAGCATGTGGGTTTGGCCGTTGTGGAAGAGTATCTGATCGCAGTTCGTCAGGAATCCTGGGTTGCTGGTTTCTGGACTTTCTTTGTTGATTTTTCACGCCTTTGAAACCAAAGCAGAGCAACGTGTGTGTGTGTGTGTGTGTGTGTCTCACTTCGTTGGAAGAATAAGGGGTGTGAAGTTTCTTCACAGCTGCTAGATAAGTACTTAATGACTGCTTAAGGTTAATTGTACAGACTAGCTGGTTGTTTTGGGATGCGTGCTCTTTGCAATACAAAAAGTGTGCTTAGTTTATTTTGAATTTTGGGATAAAGAACATTGTTTTGAATTTTCAAACGTGTGTGTGTCTGAAATTTGAATTTTTGGGAGGCTCCTACCAGAGAGCCCGGCAGAACATAATGTTTCTCTTTTACTACTATCATGTTTATAAACATTATTATATATTTGTATGCCACCAATACGTACTTGACAAAATAAACAAACAAATAAAAATAAAATAAGTATTCACTGACATTAAATAGTGGCTTCCATGGAATGAAGGATTTCAGTTAAGTGAATCTGAATTGCTGTGCACAATCACTATCAACTCTGAATCGAACCTGGCTGAAGCCATCTTGTACTGCCTCACAGTTGTCACACGCTGAGGGGGGAGGATGAGGGGAAAGTAACTATATCGTCTCATAGACAAAATAAAGCGCTCTCCAGTGAGAGCCAAGGTAATCCCAATAGGTGGCAGCAGAAGGAGAAACAATTGATCGAGGAAGCCTGCGACCTGCTTTGATTGGATAATGTGACCTGTGACACTTGGGGAGGGTAACTTTGCTCTTTTAATTATGCGGGAAATTTTTAGAGTTGGTTTTCACTGGCCAATATGATGTACAGTGGTACCTCGGTTCTCGACCACAATTCGTTCCAGAAGTGTGGTCAAGAACTGATTTGGTTGAGAACCAAATTAATTTATCCCATAGGAAATAATGGAAATGGATTTAATTGGTTCCCAGCCCATTGACTTGCTGGGAACCAATTAAATCTATTTCCTCTGTTTCCTATGGGATAAAGATCTGAGGGGACGAGGTGAGAGGGAATGGGAGTCGGGATCCAACACGCCCCTCCTGGCCGCCCTCTTAACAGCCTCCCAGTCTCTACCGGCTAATTGCTCTAAGCTGCAGGAAGGATAGGGCTGGCTGCAATACTGGCAGCTTCGGGGGGATCCTTTCCTCAGCGGTTCAGTTTGTTATCTCCAGGCAGCTGCACCAAAGTTTTCTTTCCCGGCAGCAGTGATGGCAGTGGCTTCTCTTCAAGGAGCAGCAACAGCGTCGGGAACGTCACGTGATGAAGGGAAGCCGCCGGAGCCGCCGCTGCTGGTAAAGAAAAAGTTGGTGCAGCTGCCTGGAGATAACAAACTGAACCGCTGAGGAAAGGAGCCCCCCGATGCTGCTGGTATTGCAGCCAGCACTACCCTTCCTGAAGCTTGGAGCAATTAGATGGTGAAGACTGGGAGGCTGTTAAGAGGGCGGCCAGGAGGGGTGTGTCAGATCCCGACTCCCACTCCCTCTCACCCCGTCCCCTCAGATCTTGTGGCAGCTGCTTTGCAAAGCTGCCCTGGTCGCACATTTCGGATAGTAAACAAAATTTTCTGTTCAGTATCCGAATTTTTGTTCGGATAACGAAGTAAATTTCTGCAGAAAATTTTGTTCGGTATCCGAAATGTACGAAAACCAAAGCGTTTGAGAACCGAGGTACCACTGTATTTAATAAACATGTTCTCTGAGGAGTATTCCTGCCTTGGAATTCTGATTTCTTTGGATCCATTACACTCAGAACACTGACAATCATATTACAGAAAAATATATTTTTGTTTCCGCTTAGCTTTTGTCATTCTGGCAATCTACTTTGATAGCAAAGGGAGGAGTCCCTATTGCTAAGCAGTTGAGAAAGTGGCTTTCTTAGTCGTCACAAAAAAATATTCAATGATTTATCATTGTTGCAAGTCTGACTTTGGCCTCCTGCTCTAGGCTACAAACACATACATACACAGCTAAGTTATGGAAATCCCAGGACATTTAAGTTGCGCATTTTGAAGAGCTTGAGCCTTTGTCAACCTACATAGCTAGCTATAATTTACTAAACCTGTCCAGGCTAGACAAGGCAATGACCTCTATCCCTTCATCAGTTGTGGGAACAGCACAAGTGCTAAAATGAAAATAGCAATGAAGGATGCCAAACAATTTATCTCTTTCCAGAGCCAGAACTATCAATCATTTTATCTTCTTTTCTACTGAGATATCTTTTCTTCTCTGTATGAAAATTCCTCTTTGTTGCTCACCAATTTCATTACTCAAGAAGCTTCAAGCTTCTTTCCATTAGAATCAGCCACAGCACGTCTAGGATTGGAGGCCGTGAAAGCAAAGTCATGATTAGAAGGTGGATTGAGATTTGAGAAATGCTAACAGACTATAGGCATCCATTTTAAATTTATTATATTAATATTAAATTAATAATTGCCAAGACGCTTTTTTTAAAAATGAAGCGATATTTTCTATCATTTTCTGTTTCAATGACACCTTTCAGTGCGATGTCATTAAAAAAATGCAGAACTATTACCTCCATTTCTTTCTGTTGTACTTTAATATTTGTTAAAAAAACCAACAAAATACAAAAAACCCAACAAAATGGTGGAGGCAGAATAACATACGGACAACGTGAGTGGGTTTTATGGTTCATTTTATTAATTTGTTGTGTCCCAGACCTGCAGAGATAAAAACCAAATGGGGTGGAAAATCCTGATGAAAACCTTTCTTTTTTAATATAAAACACACACACAGCATATAACAAGTGTACAGTGATTGTGCCCACTACCAGACAATCATTCGTACACCGCCACCAATCGGGGGTATTTCTTTCTTTCTTTATATATTTTATTTATTTATTTTGTCCAATACACAATGAGAGTTTTAGTGGAGATAGATAGATAGATAGATAGATAGATAGATAGATAGATAGATAGATAGATAGATAGATAGATAGATAGTAAAATACATGATAAAGGTTATAGAGGAGATACTCATAGTAAAATATATCTATGAAAGAATAGAAAAGAAGATATAGGAATAGAACATATCAATGAAAGAATAGAAGAAGAGATGTAGGAATAGTAGAAAGGTATAGGAGATATAGGAGAGCAATAGGACAGGGGACGGAAGGCACCCTAATGCGCCCCTTACTGACCTCTTAGGAATCTGGATAGGTCAACCATAGATAATCTAAGGGTAAATTGTTGGGGATTTGGGGATGACACTATGGAGTCCGGTAATGAGTTCCACGCTTCAACAACTCGGTTACTGAAGTCATATTTTTTACAGTCAAGTTTGGAGCGGTTAATATTAAGTTTAAATCTGTTGTGTGCTCTTGTGTTGTTGTGGTTGAAGCTGAAGTAGTTGCCGACAGGCAGGACGTTGCAGCATATGATCTTGTGGACAATACTTAGATCTTGTTTAAGGCATCTTAGTTCTAGGCTTTCTAGGCCCAGGATTGAAAGTCTAGTCTTGCAGGGTATTCTATTTCGAGTGGAGGAGTGAAGGGCTCTTCTGGTGAAGTATCTTTGGACATTTTCAAGGGTGTTAATGTCTGAGATGCGATATGGGTTCCAAACAGATGAGCTGAATTCGAGGATGGGTCTGACAAAAACCATTTTAAAATAAACCATTTTAATCCAAGAGCAAAATATCTTTTTACATATTATAAATTGATTCCAATTTGTTTCTTATAGCTTGGTCTCGGATTCTACTCATCATGTATCGTCTTATCTTGTCCCATGAAAACCTCTCTAAGTAACTTTCTAAGTAACTTTTGGGTGAAAGCTCTTTGCTGGGGAAGGGAAGGTTTCACCCACGCTCCCTTGCCCCTGGCCATGCCCCTTGGCATGTGGGAAGCCTCACTCCCAGTCCCTGGGAGGCCCTAGCCAGCGAGCCCTAAGGGCATCCCCCTCGATTACTCAGGCCGGATCTGCCTGGAGTTTCTGGCGAAGGACCGCCCAGCACCTTCCAAAAGGTGCCCCTAAAGGAGATCACACAGTTGCTGCTAATTCCCCTTTCCACCCTCTCCTGACATAGTGACCAAAGGAAAAACCAAGCCAATTAGCAGCCAATTCCAGCTAATATCTAAAAGAACACCTCCTAACCAATCCTACCTCTGGCTCTCAGTGTGGAGTAGGCGAAAAATGGCTTTGCTCATAGTCACTCATGCCCTCATCACCTCGAGATTCGACTACTGTAATGCTCTCTACATGGGGCTACCTTTGAAGCGTGTTTGGAAACTTCAGATTGTGCAGAATGCAGCTGCGAGAACAATCATGGGCTTTCCTAAATATGCCCATGTCACACCAGCACTCCGCAGTCTGCATTGGTTGCAGATCAGTTTCCGGTCACAATTCAAAGTGTTGGTTATGACCTATAAAGCCCTTCATGGCATCAGACCAGAATATCTCCGGGACTGCCTTCTGCCATACGAATCCCAGCGACCAGTTAGGTGCCACAGAGTGGGTCTTCTCCGGGTCCTGTCGACGAAACAATGTCGTCTGGCAAGACCCAGGGGAAGGACCTTCTCTGTGGCAGCCCCGAGCCTCTGGAATCAACTCTCCCCGGAAATCAGGACTGCCCCCACCCTCCTTGTCTTTTACAAACTCCTTAAAATCCACCTCTGCCGTCACGCATGGGGAAATTGATGCCCCCGGGCCTTTCCATTTTATATATGGTTTGTCTGGGATGTATGACTGTTTTTATATTAAGGGTTTTAAACTGTTTTTTAATTATTTGATTTGTACTGTGTATTGTACTGTGTATTGCTCTGAGTCTTCGGAGAGGGGTGGCATACAAATCTAATTAATAATAATAATAATAATAATAATAATAATAATAATAATAATAATAATAATAATAATAATGATAATAATAATAATAGTGCCTTAACTGCAAAAAATTTGTACTCAGCCCCTGAAGATGACCCTTTTATCACACTGAGAAAAGAGAGTGGGAGAGGGGTGTCTTTCCCCTTCAGTGACAAGATGTAAAAAGGAGGTGGCAGCGTGGGGGGCCTCCTTATATACCCCTCCACATGCTCCACATCCAAGAACAGTCTGCACATGTGCCACCTGCACAATACTTCTGGGCGATCTCGCCACCTCCCATGAGATTGCCCACTTCCCAGCTGCCTGAAAATGGTGGCCGCCATGTGTCTTTGGCTCCTCCACAAATGGCACCAGCAGGAAGACCACCAACGGTCACTTGCTGTGTTGAAAAACTGTGACTGATGTTCATACGAGGTGTCTTTCAAGTTATCTTACCAGAGAAAGCATTGAGTTGGTGTTTTTGTATATGCATGTTACAACAGAAGAGCAGAGGTAAGTTCTGGCTTACCTCACTGCCGTTTCACTTCCTATTGTATTGGCAGTTCTGTGTTAGCAAAAACTTCAGAAGAAAAGGATTTAGGGGTAGTGATTTCTGACAATCTCAAAATGGATGAACAGTGCGGTCAGGCAGTAAGGGAAAGCAAGTAGAATGCTTGGCTGCATAGCTAGAGGTATAACAAGCAGGAAGAGGGAGATTATGATCCCGCTATATAGAGTGCTGGTGAGACCACATTTGGAATACTGTGTTCAGTTCTAGAGACCTCACCTACGAAAAGATATTGACAAAATTGAACGGGTCCAAAGACGGGCTACAAGAATGGTGGAAGGTCTTAAGCATAAAACGTATCAGGAAAGACTTCATGAACTCAATCTGTATAGTCTGGAGGACAGAAGGAAAAGGGGGGACATGATCAAAACATTTAAATATGTTAAAGGGTTAAATAAGGTCCAGGAGGTAAGTGTTTTTAATAGGAAAGTGAACACAAGAACAAGGGGACACAATCTGAAGTTAGTTGGGGGAAAGATCAAAAGCAACATGAGAAAATATTATTTTACTGAAAAAGTAGTAGATCCTTGGAACAAACTTCCAGCAGACGTGGTAGATAAATCCACAGTAACTGAATTTAAACATGCCTGGGATAAACATATATCCATCCTAAGATAAAATACAGAAAATAGTATAAGGGCAGACTAGATGGATCATGAGGTCTTTTTCTACCATCAGTCTTCTATGTTTCTATGTTTCTATGTAATGTGCCGCATGGGTGCGTGCATGCTTCATGCATGGGTATGTGCATGTGCAGTGCTAAAAACCCAGCTTCTGTGCATGCACAGAAGCAAAAAACAAGATAGCGGTGGCTATGGCACTACCGAAAGAGCCAGTTCAGGGCCATTTCCAGCCAGCCATTGTTGCCAGCAGAGAGAAATTCCCGCTACCGGTTCTATAGAACTGGTCCGAACCAGCAAGAACCCACCTCTGCAGAAGAGTGAACTATTTGGATGAATTAATTAGATTCTCAAGTTCAATTTTTTATCCAACCACATTGTATAAGTCCAAGTTCTTCTGTTTTGTCTATTGTTTCTTCGAATGAACTTGTGGAAAAGATAACAGAATCCCGAGGACACAATGAGCAGAATAGAATACGCTCCTATATCTAAAATGAAAACCCTCAGGTTCTTTCTTTGCTTTGATCTGGGAAGCTTTGTTGAATTCAGTGAAATCTGATCCATCATTAATTGCTTTCAATAAAATGCAAATCAGCAGTTGGAACTGTTTCAAGACTACTCAGCATTCAATATATCTGGAATTTTTTTAAAAAAACCTGCAGCTAGTTTAAGAAATCTAATAATGAGGCATAATAAGAGATAGAAATATATACATACTTTTTTTTCTATTTTGCTTTTAACAAATAGAAAATTGAATTATTTTGTTTTTATCACAGTAATGCTTTAGATTTACATTAAGTGGAAACACTATTTTTCTTTTTAACCTATTTATCTCCAAATATTTCTACTCCATTTCCACATAAGTGACAAGGCTAGAACCGAAAAAAGCATCATTGTTCTCATTCCAAAATATGCTTAGGAATCAATCAAAAAAGGTGAGATACTGGTCAAGACAGCATGATTCAAGCTCTACTTCTTTTATAGTCAGGCAGTAGGGAAAGCAAGTAGGATGCTTGGCTGCATAGCTAGAGGTATAACAAGCAGGAAGAGGGAGATTATGATCCCGCTATATAGAGTGCTGGTAAGACCCCATTTGGAATACTGTGTTCAGTTTTGGACACCTCACCTACAAAAAGATATTGACAAAATTGAACGGGTCCAAAGACGGGCTATAAGAATGGTGGAAGGTCTTAAGCATAAAACGTATCAGGAAAGACTTAATGAACTCAATGTGTATAGTCTGGAGGACAGAAGGAAAAGCGGGGACATGATCGAAACATTTAAATATGTTAAAGGGTTAAATAAGGTCCAGGAGGGAAGTGTTTTTAATAGAAAAGTGAACACAAGAATAAGGGGACACAATCTGAAGTTAGTTGGGGGGAGGATCAAAAGCAACATGAGAAAATATTATTTTACTGAAAGAGTAGTAGATCCTTGGAATAAACTTCCAGCAGACGTGGTTTGTAAATCCACAGTAACGGAATTTAAACATGCCTGGGATAAACATATATCCATCCTAAGATAAAATACAGAAAATAGTATAAGGGCAGACTAGATGGACCATGAGGTCTTTTTCTGCCGTCAGTCTTCTATATTTCTATGTTTCTATGTTTATACATAAGTGAAAAGGGGGAAGGATTTTATTGGTGGGAACCTGTGCCTTTCTTAACCCTCTCCATGGGTAATGTTGTTAGAGATGCTAGGTTGCACTTTTATTTTTTTCTAATATTCACTAGAAAACATACATTTTTATCTCTGACAGGTCATGTTCATAAAACACTGACTGAATAAGAAGAAACTTTTTATAAAAAGAAATAAAGTATATCTCTCTTTTTTGCTTAGTAAGATCATAAAACTTAAACATTCTGCCCAATGACATGAAATAGTAACAGTGTTATGCAGTCAGTCTATTCTTTCATAAAATATACTACACAAAGATTATGAGCAATCTTTTTGATGCAACCACAGATTGTGAGTGGAAATGTAGGTAATATCATATACACATTGATAGATTAAATTTAATTCCATCCAGCATGCATTGGTCAAAAATCAAAATAAATTCTAAATGGAAGTAATTAATCACATGGTTATAACTGTTGGCTCAGAAAGAGTAAGTATCCATAATAATGACCAGTAGACAAGAAATCCAGTGTACGTATTACAATCCAGAGAAAGATGTGGTTTTATTCCACAGATTACAATCATGCTAAATTCTTCTAATCACCTTGTTAAATCAAGAAATATATTTTATTTAACAATCTGGAACCATAGTTTAAAAGAGGCCATAAAAAGCATTTAATCCAAACTCTTGCTCAAGACAACTGCCAAAGAGTTCAACTACTTTTAAAAATGATTATGTCTTCATTAAAAACAAAGAATGTCCTTACGACATCTCCTTCTCCTTATCTTAATATCTTTAATCCCCAAAGATATGTTCATTATAGATGATATTAAAATAAAAGAAGGCTGAAATTTGAGCAGTATGTCCAAATTTGAAACACACACCACAGGCACCAAACACACGGGCACCAAACACACACCATGGGCACCAAACAAATATAAGTATATAAGAAACAAGAGCAAGACAATAACATCTGTGGTATATTATTTGAATACATATTAATCAATAAGTTTACGTACATATTTCTGACCATTGTGAATCAGCTGATATGAAGACACATAGAATAAATAATGGCTAACCTTTCACTTGTTTCTTCAATAAGATCATTTTTTAGTTTTGTCAGAATGGATATCTCTGATTGAAGCTATAAGTCCCCCCAAAATTAACACAAGAAGGTAAAATATGGAAATATAGGGACCTAGTAGATAACCAGTGGAATTTAAAAACGAGACAGGAACTATTGGAAGCATGCGCTGCAATAGATTGGTGGCAATACGCACAGATAAAGTCTAGATTTTGTAAAGACAAAAAACTTAGAAAAGATAATAATATGTTAGGCAAACTATTAACAACAAACCAAGGAAAATTGATTGGGAAAACATAGAAATTCTTAATTAACTGCAAAACTATAGGTTGGGTATTTAAGGGCATACAAATCCGATAGATAGATAGATAGATAGATAGATAGATAGATAGATAGATAGATAGATAGATAGATAGATAGATAGATAGATAGATGATAGATAGATAGATAGATAGATGATAGATAGATAGATAGATAGATGATAGATAGATAGATAGATAGATAGATAGATAGATAGATAGATAGATAGATAGATAGATAGATAAAGGATAATATGATTAGCTGGTGCAGAAAGTTAAGAGATAGATCTAAATAGATGGGAAAGGGTGTGGACATACAAGTGGAAAATAAGAAAGCCAACTTCTTTTAAAGAAAACCAAATTAAAATGTTTTACAGATGGCATTTACCACCCAATAGAATTTCAAAAATGTCCCCAACTAAACCACCTAATTGTTGGAAATGTAAAACAGAAATAGGTACTTATTACCATACATGGTGGACTTGGTCAAAAGCAAAAGAAAAAGAGTACTGGAATTTGGTAGAAAGATGGTTAAGAGAAATAACACAGCAAGAAATTAAGAAAACACCAGAACTTTTTTTATTAGGTATCTCAAATAACAAATATAAAAAAGATATATATTACTTAATAGTCCATATATTAGTGGCCGCTAGGATTGTTTTTGCACGAAGATGGAAGGAAACTGAGACTCCAAAAGAAGAAGAAATACTTAAGAAAGTTTTAGAATGTGCTGAGCTCAATATGATGTCGAGGCGGTTAAACAATGAAGAAGATTCGGAATTTTATGACATTTGGCAGAGGGTATACATCTGGTGGGATAAAACAAAAAAGATACAAGCTTGTTGAAATATTAGTTTAAAAATTGAATTTAATAGAAAATGTATACTAGATTGTGATCTTTTATAATACAATGTAATTTTCTTTTCTTTTTTTTCCTTGTCTATTTGGATTTGATTTAACTCATAAATTAAGATCGTTTTAATATACTATTAGACGTGTTTTTATGCAGTGAGTTGTAACATATATTTTTATATATTCTCTAGATGGTTCTAAACAATAATAAGTTCTTTCTTTTTTCTGTACAATGAAGACTTCTATTTTGAGCGGAGCTACTGTAGCTCCATTTAATGTTATATGTTGTGTGTGTCATGTTTGTCTTTGAAAAATAATAAAAATGTTTTTTTTTTTAAAAGAAATCCAAATTCTGCTAAGCCATTCAGAACTCTTCATTTTATTGACAGCAGGTTTGGTCCTCTGTTTCCAGGAATATTTACATTAATGTTGTTTTCATCAGCCTCACAGCCTGAAAAGCAGACATCAGAGGTAAAACGAAACTGTGATTTTGAAAAATGTAGGCTCATTCATCACTGTCTAAAATGTGATATCTAGTTCTCCAAGAAAACTGCCAACAAATCTTATATGTAGGTTCTTTCCACACACATACACAGACTTTAAATTCATATCTATAATTGAACCTTTTCACACAGTCTAGTAAGAAAACATATGAAGAAGAAATGGGATTTTGCTGCTGCCTCTGTTCTTAGATACCTGCCTTCAATCTTTAAGACCAGTTCTCATTAGAGGGGGCAAAATAGTCCGATAAAGAGAATACTGAACATTGTTTGTTTGTTTGTTTATTCCAATACACAATGAGGGTTTTAGTGGGTATATATCTATATACACATAGTAAAATACATGATGAAGGTTATAGAGGAGATACTCATAGTAAAATATATCTAAGAAATAATAGAAAAGATGGTATAGTGATAGAATATATTAATGAAAGAATAGAAGAAGAGATATAGGAATAGAAGAAAGGTATAGGAGATATAGGAGAGCAATAGGACAGAGGACGGAAGGCACTCTAGTGCACTTGTACTCGCCCCTTACTAACCTCTTAGGAATCTGGATAGGTCAACCGTAGATAATCTAAGGGTAAAGTGTTGGGGGTTTGGGGATGACACTATGGAGTCCAGTAATGAGTTCCATGATACGACAACTCGATTACTAAAGTTTTTATTTATTTATTTTTATTTATTTATTTTGTCCAATACACCCTTCCCTGGTGCAGAGCTGAAGGGTTTGGATACTGTAGCCTAGAGGATAATTCTCTGCCTTACAAGGCAAAGGTTGCAGGTTCAAGTCCCAGTGGGTATGGCTAGCTGATGAGGCCAAAATAAGGCCATAATAGATCTATCCTAGTCTCCCTTAATTTTCAAATTCAGCAAAAAAACATGTGACACATACAGATAGAATTATCGGCTATCAATAAAATTAACTGCCTTGGAAATGGCCCTGGGTTGGGCCGAGAGGCAAATAAGGAGCTGTGATGTTCCTTCAATACACCAGGGTGATTCGACACAAAAATATGTAACCCTTCCCTGGTGCAGAGCTGAAGGGTTTGGATACTGTAGCCTAGAGGATAATTCTCTGCCTTACAAGGCAAAGGTTGCAGGTTCAAGTCCCAGTGGGTATGGCTAGCTGATGAGGCCAAAATAAGGCCGAAATAGATCTATCCTAGTCTCCCTTAATTTTCAAATTCAGCAAAAAAACATGTGACATATATATATATATATATATATATATATATATATATATATATATGTCACATGTTTAAGCTGAATTTGAAAATATATATATACATATATATATGTAGATTGTTCTGAGTTCGGGTTTTGCCCTGTGTAATATTTTGCATGTTTATGCGACGTTTCGGTGAAATCACATTCACCATCATCAGGCTGAAGTTTCCAAGCTTCGTGCTGTTGTACAGCACGAAGCTTGGAAACTTCAGCCTGATGATGGTGAATGTGATTTCACCGAAACGTCGCATAAATATGCAAAATATTACACAGGGCAAAACCCGAACTCAGAACAATCTACATACATATACCCGTGAAAATTTACGAATATATATATATATATATATATATATATATATATATATATATATATATATACACACATACATACATACACACACACACACACATAGTAAAATACATTATGAAGGTTATAAAGGAGATACTCATAGTAAAATATATCTAAGAAATAATAGAAAAGAAGGTATAGTAATAGAACATATCCATGAAAGAATAGAAGAAGAGATATAGGAATAGAAGAAAGGTATAGGAGATATAGGAGAGCAAAAGGACAGGGGACGGAAGGCACTCTAGTGCACTTGTACTCGCCCCTTACTGACCTCTTAGGAATCTGGATAGGTCAACCATAGATAATCTAAGGGTAAAATGTTGGGGGTTAGGGGATGCCACTATGGAGTCCGGTAATGAGTTCCATGATACGACAACTCGATTACTAAAGTCATATTTTTTATAGTCAAGTTTGGAGCGGTTAATATTAAGCTTGAATCTGTTGTATGCTTTTGTGTCGTTGTGATTGAAGCTGAAGTGGTCATTGACAGGCAAGATGTTGCAGCATATGATCTTGTGGGAGATACTTAGATCATGTTTAAGGTGTCGAAGTTCTATGCTTTATAGACCCGGGATTGTAAGTCTAATTTCGCAGTATATTCTGTTTCAAGTGGAGGAGTGAAGGGCTCTTCTGGTGAAGTATCTTTGGACATTTTTGAGGGTGATAATGTCCGAGATGTGGTATGGGTTCCAAGCAGATGAGCTGTATTCTAGGATGGGTCTGGCGAAAGTTTTGTAAACTCTGGTCAGTAGTGTGAGATATTGAGATATGTGTGAAATGAAGGTTTTCCAAAGCATTACAAAGCAGCAATGGAAGCATAGCTAGGGACAAATGAGGATTGCAACCATCATGAATCCTCTTGGGAGGATGAATTGGAAGAATTTTGTATGTCCATCCTGGCTGTTGCGAATAACTATAGTATCTATCGTATGTAGTGTTTGAAAACCAGAGCCTATTAAATAGTATTTGAGACTTGAAAAATAACTGACAATTTTAAAACTGTAGCTTAGACAGTAGGGCAAATATTAATTAATCTTTCTGCAGATATTAAGCGGGCTTGGCTGGCAAATAAAAGGCAGATGAATTGAAGCTCTGACACTCACATTTCCAGTGTCAGATAAGTCTGAACAAAATAAGTTTCTAATATGGGGACAGCCCAGTGAAAGGCTACCAAATTTTTTACTACTGTGGGCGTGGCTTATGCAGGACGCCCTGCATTTTCTTTCGACATCTTTCAGTGCAAATTGGGGGCTCTGGGGTGGAGCTCCATTTTTGCTAACCGACTGCGTTCCCCCGCCCTCAATCTGGGCAGCAGCCCACCCCTGGGACAGCCTTACTTATAGTATGGTATTTGATGCCTGTTTTTTTTTAAGCACCCAGGACTGAATATTCACAACCAAATGAGAGTTTGGCAGATTATCCCTTCCATAAATTTGACTCTGCGTGAACCATATGGATATTGAAAGATCATTTTTGCTGAGAACAATGATCATCCTTCACAGTTGAAGAGGTAGCTGCTAAAGTGGCTTCAATTGCCTACCTATGGTCAGTCAGATGGCCTGTCTGTATGAAACCACTTACCCAAAACTGCATTCCTAATAGGAAAAGATTGATTACCTGTAATGATCGTGGGATATCAAGATCTTACGCCATGCAGAGTCATTGGTTGTTCTTAGATTATCCACTTCAGTGATGGAAATGATGGATGGCATATAATTGACATTGGCCAAAGAAACTTTATTGCTAAGGGTTGATTGATAATGTTTGGCTTACTTTCAGTAGTGCAAAAACAAGTGAAGAGAGGGGGTTTAAAAAAAAAAAGAAAAGAAAAACAGCTAGGCACTGTAGTTTCCATTTGATCCTTTATACTTTTGTTTAACTTCCATTGTTGTCTAATTTAATTTTTAACTACCTTACATAACTTGGGTCTTTTATCCAGTCTTTCATTAGCAAGATCATCGGTTCTTCTAAAGCATTTTGTTTTCCATCTCATTGTTCCATGAGCATAGCTGCAATCTGCTAAGGATCATAAAATCAAGACATTTCTTCATTAAAAGGAAGAAAGAAGTAATAATTTAGTTACATTGTTATGTATCTTCTCCTCCTTGGGGATGCCTGTATTTTTAACTTTTAAAATGGAAAAGGTTTCTTGGACTGCAAAAGTAAAAGTATAGAGCGCTGGTGAGTAGTGATGGGCAAACCCAAAGGAACCGGAACCGAACTCGAACCCGAATGGGGAATCCCTCCCATGAAGAGATTTCAGGGGCGGAGCTTTGATGTCACCGGCAGGTTGCTAAGGACGCCAAGGTGATCACTTCCTGGATTCCATGGAATCCAGGAAGTGATCATCTTGGCTTCCTTAGCAACCTGCCAGTGATGTCAAAGCTCCAAACGCCGAACACGACCCCGAACTTTGCCCGAACACGACCCCAAACTCCTGGGAAGGGAGGGGAGAGGTGGGATAGACAAGGGCAGCCAGTCCTTGCAACAACCAGTTCGGTGAACCAGATGAAAATTAACATCCTGTTAATCCAACAGAAAAGTCTCTGGTTTCAATTGTATATTACTCTTTAGAATTTTCTGAGTTAGTTCATGTATTTATGTCCAAAATGACTCTTCATGTTGTTAATTACTGACATTGGAATGTTTCTAAAAGTCCTCTTAGATATGTTGCTGCCAAATAAAGCTTTCAACCTGCACACTCCCATTGTCCAGTATCTGATTCTTCCTACAAACAATATAATCTGAGATGTTTCTTTACTGAGATCTCCTTGTCTTTCCATACTCTCCCAAGCTGTTTTAGAGTTTTCCATCTCGTCTTTTGCCACATTCCAAAACTTGAATCTCTGCACTGGTCAGGCTTTGTCATCTCTCTGCTCCACTCCACCAATATATGTCTTAGCTATCAACACATTCTGCAACAGTTGAATCATAATCACCCCAGCTCATATCTTCCCTGCTTTTTTCCTTTTCTCTTTAGATATTATATATATTATATATTCGTGCCTACTACCGCACGAATCCCAGCGGCCAATAAGGTCCCACAGAGTCGGCCTTCTCCGGGTCCCGTCGACTAAACAATGTCGTCTGGCGGGCCCCAGGGGAAGAGCCTTCTCTGTGGCGGCCCCGGCCCTCTGGAATCAACTCCCCCCGGAGATTAGAACTGCTCCCACCCTCCTTGTCTTCCGTAAACTACTTAAGACCCATCTATACCGCCAGGCATGGGGGATTTGAGACACCTTTCCCCCAGGCTTATTATAATTTATGTTTGGTATGTATGTGTTGTTTGGTTTTTTAAATTGATAGGGTTTTTAGTTTTTTCTTAATATTAGATTTGTGCCTGTACAATATTGTTTTATCGCTTGTTGTGAGCCGCCCCGAGTCTTCGGAGAGGGGCGGCATACAAATCTAATAAATTATTATTATTATTATTATTATTATTATTATTATTATTATTATTATTTAAGGCATGCACCTGCCGCTCTTCAAGTTCATTTTATTGTGTCTTTATTGTCAACATACTTTTGGTCTTGTGTTTAGTCATCTGTCTTCTCTAAAGAAAAAAAATCCTTGGCACTTCTCTCTAGCTGGACACTTCCCTCTAGTTGGGCACTTCAGACTGCCAAGTTGTTGAAACTTCACTTCTTTTACTTCATTGAAAGAAAGCAGTGGCCTGCTACAAACAGTAAAGCTCAATCAAGTCTGTAAAGCTTTATAGATCACATAACGCTTAATTCATTAACTTCATTATGCTATTCCCAATTGTTGGAAGAAAAATCTGGTCCAGTTCCAAGCCAGGAGAAAGACAGTGAAAGTAAAATAGAGGCAGGCTGTGTTTTAAGAAAGGAGATCTCTGTTTATTTAGTAGCCAGACACTTCAGTGACAGCAGCAAGTTTCTGGGGGCCTGACAAAATGGGGTTGAGATAGATTGGCGTTTACATATTATTTGGGGGCTCATGATTGAGATTCCTGTTCCTAATCTGTAATACTATAATAGCTGTTACCAGATTCCTTTGGGGTCATGTAGCGGACATGGCTGGCTCTACTGGCAAAGGAGAAAATGCGAGTTCTAGGTGTTTGTCTGAGCTAATCTTGTCAACTTTGGTTTGCCTAATTGTGTTGCTTATCTGGAGTTTCTGTTTGCTCTTTGCTTAGAAATAGATAGATCCAGTCATTCTGAATGCATACAAAATCTGCATTCCAAAAGACTCTTTAAAGCTTCATATTGAGGCTGTTTTCCTAGTGCAGGAAGACCTGGACTGCTTTCTGCCTTTGTTAAGACTTTTTTCCATTTCTCCTTTGGGGAAAATATTCTATCCTGCCTCTTTTAACATTAAGAATAAAGAATATTGTAAACCTGGATGGGGCTGCCTTCCTACACCAGAATGCACAGGTCTAAGCCATCCCATCTTGGATATTTATAGGTAGTATGTGACATACCATATACACTGGGGAAAGTCCTTGGTCATACAAACAAGTTTAAGTTATTTATACACTCAGTTTGAGATCTACTTGTGATTACTAACTATTCACAGAAGTAGGTTGTTAAGGGTTCATCTCTAGACTCATTGTCTAAGTAGGTTACTGAATATGGTTTCACAGTAGCTTCAGTCCGATTCAAGTTTCCAAAGCACATCTAAGCAAACCGCTGAAGAAGAAAATCAATGGGATTGTTAGTGCTCTTACTTCGACTTCAACACTTTCATTAGTTGAATAAGTCTCAGTAGAATATAAAGATAAGAATTAAAGCAACCTAAAAGGTCATAGCACTAAAATAAAGGAGACTATAGAAAGACCTGGGTGAATATTTGGGGAGGGGGGGTTGATTTCATTGTTAGAATGTCCTGCACAATCACAACTGTGCAAAACAGTTTGTCAACAGGCTTTCTCTCAGTTTTGTGGTATCTTTTCTGGAAGGCTAATGGGACCACAAGTCATTGTACAGGATAAACCTGCCTTCCATTGAGGACATGTACAGTATATTACACGAGTCAAAAAGATGGTGGTGAAAATATTTATTGACCCCTTGCATCCTGGACATAAATTGTTTCTCCTCCTACCCTCAAAACAACACTATAGAGCACTGCAAGCACTATGGCAGTTGTCTTAACAACACAAGAACATTTTTCCCCAAATGCCATCACTCTGCTAAACAAATAAATCCCTCCCCACTGTCAAACCATTCACTAAGACTGCATTACTTAGACACAGACCCACCCCGGGTCTCCAGAGAGGGGCGGCATACAAGTCTAATAAATAATTACTATTACTATTAATTTGCTCATCATTCCTATCAGCCATCTCCTCCCACTTATGACTGTATGAATGTTTGTATCCTTACGATTTATATAAATATTGATTGTTCCGATTGCTGATTTGTATCCTATGACAATCATTAAGTGTTGTACTTGATGATTCTTGACAAATGTATTTTTTCTTTTATGTACACTGAGACCATATGCACCAATGACAAAATCCTTGTGTGTCCAATCACACTTGGCCAATAAAGAATTCTATTCTATTCCATTCCATTCCATTCTGTTCTGTTTTGTTCCATTCTAATTCTTGTAAGTGGTACATAAGGACGGTCTCTGAACCAGCTGTTGCTCTTTGTACCAACTTCTTTTGGGGGAAGGTAAAAAATAATAATACGATCACTAGCCATGACTAATGATAGCCAAGCTATCAAAGGTTTGCTTCATTTTGATATTCATTTAATAGTGGGTACATAGCTAGAGGTATAACAAGCAGGAAGAGAGAGATTATGATCCCGCTATATAGAGTGCTGGTGAGACCACATTTGGAATACTGTGTTCAGTTCTGGAGACCTCACCTACAAAAAGATATTGACAAAATTGAACGGGTCCAAAGACAGGCTACAAGAATGGTGGAAGGTCTTAAGCATAAAACGTATCAGGAAAGACTTAATGAACTCAATGTGTATAGTCTGGAGGACAGAAGAAAAAGCAGGGACATGATCGAAACATTTAAATATGTTAAAGGGTTAAATAAGGTCCAGGAGGGAAGTGTTTTTAATAGGAAAGTGAACACAAGAACAAGGGGACACAATCTGAAGTTAGTTGGGGGAAAGATCAAAAGCAACATGAGAAAATATTATTTTACTGAAAGAGTAGTAGATCCTTGGAACAAACTTCCAGCAGACGCGGTAGATAAATCCACAGTAACTGAATTTAAACATGCCTGGGATAAACATATATCCATCCTAAGATAAAATACAGAAAATAGTATAAGGGCAGACTAGATGGACCATGAGGTCTTTTTCTGCCGTCAGACTTCTATGTTTCTATGTTTCTACATGTAAAAAACAAGCAAGGTTTCCATTGTATGCCTTCGGCTGCCATCTTGACTTTATTTATTCGCCTTCCCATTCACAGAGAAGATCCCATTATAGAAAAAGAAACAACCTAAGCCAATGAAGTCTTCTCTCATGGTAAATATAATGCTCCATATTGTGACCATAAAAGAAGGCATATTAATCCATAATCAACAGAAGACATTAGGCTATGTCCAAGGTGATGTATTTTTTAAAAAATGTATCAAGTGTTCTACATCAACTATGTCAAATATTATCTGAATATTTGCTTGAGGAAAAAAAGGCTAAGTGAGAAATCTGCCTTAAAAAGGCAAAATCAGTTTTATTTATCTAAGTCTGTTCATCGCAGATCTTTAACAAGCTGTATGTCTATCTTGGATATGGTAATTAATCCAGAAATAAAACTGTAAGATCTCAGGGGGATGCAATCCTTACTCTCAGTTAATACCCATTTTCAGCTTGTGTTTATTTTGAAATATAGTACCAGCTTCTAGCGATCTTGCTTTGCAAAAATCGCTTGCAGAGAGAAAGGGGAGGGCAGCGTATACATTTAATAAATAAATATAGAGTTTTAAGGTGAGAAAGAAAAAATGGGTCATGCCACTACATCCCCTCACCGTTTCTGGTTACAATTCAACATGTTGGTTATGACCTATAAAGTCATTCATGGCACTGGACCAGATTATCTCAGGGACCGCCTTCTGCTGCACAAATCCCAGTGACCAGTTAGGTCCCACAGAGTGGGTCTTCTCCGGGTCCCGTCAACCAAACAATGTCGTTTGGCGAGACCCAGGGGAAGAGCCTTCTCTGTGGTGGCCCCGGCCCTCTGTAACCATCTCCCCCCAGAGATTAGAATTGCCCCCACCCTCCTTGCCTTTCGTAAGCTGCTTAAAACCCACCTCTGCCACCAGGCATGGGGAAATTGAGATACACTCTCCCCCTAGGCCTTTAAAATTTTATGCATGGTATGTCTGTATGTATGATTGGTTTTTATATGATGGGTTTTAACTGTTTTTTAGTATTGGATTATACTGTTTTGTTACTGTTGTTAGCCGCCCCGAGTCTGCGGAGAGGGGCAGCATACAAATCCAATTAATAATAATAATAATAATAATAATAATAATAATAATCATCATCATCATCATCATCATCATCATCCTAGAAGAAGGCAGTTGCAATTTTTTCTGTTTTGTTGGCAAGAATATAGCAATAGCATGTAGATTTATATATCACTTTACAGTGCTTTACAGCCCACTCTAAGCGGTTTACAGAGAGTAAGCATGTTAAAGGCAAATTTTCTGCTGGTTGGGGAAAAAAATAAAACCTATGCATTCCAACTATTTCTGAAAACTACAGGTCCCGGCAATACTTGTTGTGCATTAGCTAAACACCACTGGGAATTTAGGAAAATTGGGAATCAACCATTTCCTATTTGAGCAGAATGTTATTTATTCTGTTGCTGATAAAGATAATAAGCAGTGTTTCTTCATATATGCCGGTTCACATTGAAAACAATTAAGTTTCCCTAAAAGGGCAGGTGCAGGTGAATATAGTCTGGAATTGGTTTTAATCACCGAGCTATAAGAGGTTGAAGGCAGAGAATTGAAAATACAAAAACCTAGCAGACCTTTAACTATTCCTTCGCCAATGCTGGCACTTTAATCAGGTGCTGCTGATTGTTGGTAATCATCTTATTTTTCAGCAGAATAATATGCTACAAATGATATATAATGTCAATGAAGACTAATATGGTATAAATCAATACACTAATAAGCTTGTTACAATAAAATAATTACTCAGTTACAGTCCTTGAACAGTTTCATCTATTCCGGAAAGAAGACATCTTGGTATTAAAATAAAACCCTTCTCATTTGCTCGGTGATAAATGAACAGTTACCAGCCCATTTAGCTGAAATACTCTGTTTAACACTCCCATCTGCAAATGATTTTTATTTTTCATAATGCCTTAATACCTCTGAGGTTTTAGTTTTCTAAAATACATCATCTGGATTATTTGGAGCTCTGTACTTGTTTACCTTATGAAATAAAGTGCATTTTAAAAATTCATGTTGTTAAAGAACACTTCTTCTCAGAAAACTATATGCTTCTGAAGCTCCCGTTGTAATCTTTAACTGGACAAAATGGTGTATCATAGGACAACAATTTTTCAACCAAGGTATCTCAACCAATGTACCTTACAGAATGTGTTCAAAACCTGAGACCTATGACTCCTGAGGGAATTAAATTTGAGAAAGTTGTGGCTGCTTCAGAGTTGCAAGGTGATCTTCATTTTCAAAATTCCATATCAGTTTCCCAGCCACTTTAGCAATCCCTTGCTCCCACCTGCATCCAATAGCAGCCAAAGCCATCCATCCATCCATCAGCAGACATATATCTGTGTGCTGGGAAGGAAGAGAGGGAGGGAGGGAAGAATGTTGGAACACGGAAGAACAAACTTCTGCGAACCTTTCCCACCTCATGCTGCCCCCTCACCCTCTGTGATGTGTGCTTCCCTCATACACAAGTTCTCCATTTAGACACCAATTGCACATCCCCATTCCTCCTCCTTGACCAACATCAGCCCAATGTTCCTTTCCTGATGCATTCAGCATTTCTTGTCCATCCCCACATACTCTTCCTCACCTACACCATCAGTGATCCACATAGCACTACTCACACTATCTCCAAGCACCCCCAATGCTCCCACACCCTATTTGACCTGCATGGCACCTTTTACATACTCCCACAACCCCAGATGCCCTTTTCAACATATGCCCTACACAAGTGTTTCCCAACCCTGGCAACTTGAAGATATCTGGACTTCAACTCCCAGAATTCCCCAACCAGCATTTGCTGGCTGGGGAATTCTGGGAGTTGAAGTCCAAATATCTTCAGGTTGCCAAGGTTGGGAAACACTGCCCTACACAACCAGCATGATGCCTCTCATAATTTGAATAATGATGATATGACAAATATTATAAAATTCTGTAGGTATTTTCTGTAGGAAAGAATCTCTATCCTGATGGTAATTTGTTTTCTAGAATTGAATATGCCTGTCTGCCAATTCATTTTTCACCCTGTATATGTTTTATTTCCTGTTCTGGAAGTACTGCAAGCCCATTGGTATCTAGCATTGATAGATCTTTTCTTTTAAAATCCCAAAAACCATTAGATGGCAGCAGAGATTTCTTGATGTCTTGGTTACTATCTACTGGACATCTGGCTTTTGCTTCTGAGAACTGGATTGAAGGGGAATCAGTATTAAGAATGCAGCATAATCTTATACAGAGACTCATATCTAAACTCTACTGAGTTCAGTATATAACTTTGACTGCATAGGTTTGTTTGTTTGTTTGTTTGTTTGTTTGTTTGTTTGTTTGGATTGTTGGATTGTTGGATTGTTGGATTGTTGGATTGTTGGATTGTTGGATTGTTGGATTGTTGGATTGTTGGATTGTTGGATTGTTGGATTGTTGGATTGTTGGATTGTTGGATTGTTGGATTGTTGGATTGTTGGATTGTTGGATTGTTGGATTGTTGGATTGTTGGATTGTTGGATTGTTGGATTGTTGGATTGTTGGATTGTTGGATTGTTGGATTGTTGGATTGTTGGATTGTTGGATTGTTGGATTGTTGGATTGTTGGATTGGATTTATATGCCACCCCTCTCGAGGACTTGGGGTGGCTTACAACATATAAAATGAACAATAAAATACAGTGTCTAAATTCAATTAATTAAAACTAGGAAACTAATCTAAAATCCCCAATAACATTAAAAATCTATCGTACTCATTCAAACAGCAATCATACACAACATTTGTCAGCCGGGGGCCGAGATATAAATGAGTCTTAAGACTCTTGCTGAAGGCGAGCAGAGTGGGGCAGTGTGAATCTTCGGGGGGAGCTGATTCCAGAGGGTAGGGGGCCCTATAGAGAAGGCTCTTCCCCTAGGCCCCACCAAGCAACATTATCTAGTTGACCAGACCTGGAAAAGGCCAACTCTCTGGGAACTAACCGGTTCCCACAAGTAAGTATGCACTACATTAATTGCACCTGTTGATGTCACTTCATGGATGTAAAGTGTGATATGTATTCAAAAGTTTGCATGTATTGCAGTCCTAGTTTTCCAGTTCAGCCAAAGTCAAGTTGATGATTTCCTCTAGTATCATATCCCTGGAACTGTCCGTGTATTAATGACTTTAATTATGTTTCCAGCATTCAGCTTTAATATTTTGTGGACCCTTCTGATGTGTTCCTCTCGTGTTGACTCTTTGACTTTTTCATTCAAGATTTTATCTGCTTCCCATATGCCTAGCTATTTGTAAATGTCAACCTTTGTCATATTAAGTGATTCTGGTTCCTGTATTCATTATTTCAGCTTCGGCTGGCAAAAGGGGTGAATTTTGGGCTTGCACGCATTAATCGCTTTTCCATTGATTCCTATAGGAAACATTGTTTCGTCTTACAAACTTTTCACCTTAAGAACCTCGTCCCGGAACCAATTAAGTTTGTAAGACAAGGTATCACTCTACAGAAGGCTGTCTTGGGGGGAGGGTGGTTGGCATTTATATAGAAGTCCATTAAAAATGAGACAAGATTTTTTTAAAAAAAAAACAGGCTTTAGTTGTGCTTTTAGGGGAGGACATTCTTAATAATAAGAATAGTTTAAATGTAGCTGTGATGTGTGGTTTAGAATATTGAAAAAGACAGATAATAGAAAAAAGTGGAGTTTTTTTTTAAACCAGAAGGTAAGATATAACTTTTTAATCATAGATTTATTTGCTGCAAAGGAAATTGGAAACTTCTTTCTGTTCTTTCTGCATCTTTGGGGTTATTTTTCCCCCTCGCTCTCCCTATTTTAATCTGTCTTAGTTTCTGTTAGTTTTTCTGTCACTTTAAAAACTTTTAATAAGATTTATTTTTTTTAAAAAAAAAAAATTGAGCTGTTTGAGAACAGCAAAAGAACAAGCTTTTATTTTTGAGGAAGTTGGTTCTTTGATAAAACCACTTTCCAGAAATTTGAATGCATGCATTGAGATCGAAGTTGAAAGAATATTCCTTTGAACTACACGATTTTGTTTTCTGCAGGTATGAAAACCTGTTCTTATTTTATGTTAAAACGTAGAGGCTAGGGCCTTGATCCCAGCGACCGATTAGGTCCCACAGAGTTGGCCTTCTCCGGGTCCCGTCAACAAAACAATGCCGTCTGGCGGGACCCAGGAGAAGAGCCTTCTATGTGGTGGCCCCGGCCCTCTGAAATCAACTCCCCCCAGAGATTAGGAGTGCCCCCACCCTCCTTGCCTTTCACAAACTCCTGAAAACCCATCTATGTCGCCAGCCATGGGGAAATTGTCATTACTCCTAGCTGTTTCGATTTATGTATGGTTTGTCTGTATTGTATGATTGCTTTTTATAAGAGTTTTTAAAAATTGTTTTTAATATTGGATTTGTATATGTATTGCTTGTTGTGAGCTGCTCCGAGTTCTCAGAGAGTCCTCGGAGAGGGATGGCATACAAATCTAATACATTATTATTATTACTATTATTACTATTATTATTATTATTATTATTATTATTATTATTATTATTATTATTATTATTATTATGTCAGTACAACTCAGCAAACGAGATCACTATGCTGGATTTCGTATTTCATCACCAATCGGCCGCTTCCCAAGCACCTAGGACTGCGTGATGTAGCGGCAAATTATGTTTGCCGATCCCAGTAAAGCGGCCTTTTGCAATTGACAGATGGAGATTTTGTCAATTCCGATGGTTTTCAAATATCCGCTGAGGTCCTTTGGTACTGTGCCCAGCATGCCAAGTACCACTGGGACCACTTTCACTGGCTTATGCCAAAGTCGTTGCAGCTCGATTTTTAGATCTTCGTATTTCACTAATTTCTCTAGCTGCTTCTCCTCAATTCTGCTGTCTCCTGGGATTGCGATGTCAATGATCCATACTTTCTTTTTCTCCACGATCACAATGTCTGGTGTGTTATGCTTCAGAATTCGGTCAGTCTGAAGTCGGAAGTCCCACATTAGTTTTGCTTGCTCGTTTTCGACCACTTTTTCGGGCTTATGATCCCACCAGTTCTTTGCCACTGGTAAATGATAGTTCCGGCACAGGTTCCAATGGATCATCTGTGCCACAGCATCATGTCTATGCTTGTAGTCAGTCTGTGCTATCTTTTTTGCAGCAGCTGAGTATGTGATCAATTGTTTCATCTGTTTCTTTGCAGAGTCTCCACTTTGGATCGTCTGTTGATTTTTCAATTCTGGCTTTGACAGCATTTGTTCTAATGGCCTGTTCTTGTGCTGCCAGTATTAGTCCTTCTGTCTCCTTTTTGAGTGTTCCACTTGTAAGCCATGACCATTATTATTATTGTTGTTTTTATTTTTATTTTTATTTTTATTTTTATTTTTATTTTTATTTTTATTTTTATTTTTATTTTTATTTTTATTTTTATTTTTATTTTTATTTTTATTTTTATTTTTATTTTTATTTTTATTTTTATTTTTATTTTTATTTTTATTTTTATTTTTATTTTTATTTTTATTTTTATTTTTATTTTTATTTTTATTTTTATTTTTATTTTTATTTTTATTTTTATTTTTATTTTTATTTTATTCATAAAAAACTAATATATAGCAAATGAGATTTATATGCTGGATTTTGTATCACAATATCCCAAGTGGAGCACTTCCCAAACATTTAGTTCATTTCCCAAGTTCCGGTTGGCCCATTGGGCCATTTTTCACTGTCCCCAGGCTTCAGAAGTCCGGAGGTTTCAGTGAGGCCTGTATGCATCTGAGAGGGCAGTGCATATGTGCGCAGCTGTGGCCATGGGTGTGGGCATGTGTGCTCAAGCCAGCATGCACACACATATTCCTTTGTCACACGAGCAAAAGAAAGGTTCGCCATCCCTGGCCTAGGATGAGACCAGAAAATGAATAGGCTTTGAATCAATGATTTACTTAGCAATGACTTAACTCTAATTAGAGCATCAACATTAATAAATCATAGACCATATGAACCTCTCTTGACCAGAATGTTCTTTCTGGAATGTCTCTCATTTTAATTTGTAAGTTTTGAGGTGAAGAATTCTTTTGAAAATATTGCTGGTATTGATCCATGATGTCATATGAAGTTCATAACAAAATAATTAACAAGTAAAGTTCACATAGCTTCGTTAATTCTTGGCAGCCATTATGACATTTAGATCAGACCTTATGTTTATGTTGTGTGAATATAAAGGACTATTTCTAACCATCACCAATAGAAGCACATCTGGAGTGGAGGGAGCTGAGATGATAAGATGCTTAATATGAATAATTGATTTTTTAAAAAAATATTTGCTTGGGACAGACATTAATTTGAAAATAAGAACATGAGAGGTTTTTAAACTGAGAAGGAAAAAGCAGATGTAGCTATAAAATGCATTTGATTATGCTGCATGAGAGAGGAGATAATTAACCCAGGATGCAGTATTAACCCAGGATGCAGTATTGAAAAAGAAAATGGTTTTGGTCAGCCGGAAATTTTCTGTTCAATTTTCAAATGCAAATCCGTGAAGTAGCAAAGAAGGCTAGATTAATACTGTTCTGTCGGGCTCTCTGGTACACTCCTCCCAAAAATGCACAGATACAATTTCAGACACACACATGTTTGAAAATTCAAAACAATGTTCTTTATACCGAAAATGCAAATAAACGAAGCCCTCTTTATGTATAGCAAAGAGCACTGGTCTCCAAACAAACTGGTAATTTGTACAAGTCCCTTATCAGTTCTGTGATACTTAGCTTGCAGCTGTGAGGCAATTCACAGTCATTCTTCTTTCACAAAGTGAAACACACTTTGCTCTGGTTTAGTTTCAAAGCAGGGAAAAATCAGCACACAAAAGGTCAAAGTCAGTAAAGCAGTCATGAAACACAACGATCAGATAATCCTCCACAATGGCCAAACCCACAGGCTGCTATTTATAGCAGCCTCACTAATCACCACAGCCCCACCCAACCACAGGTGGCTTCATTTTCTTTGATAATAATCTCTCAGTTGTTGCTGCCTATGCATTGCTCTCCGCATGCGTGGCTGTATCATTAACACTTGTTCCGAATCCAAGGAGGAGCTAGATAATTAATCTCCTTCTGAGCTGTCTGCCACAATCTCCTCTTCCCTGTCACTCATGTCTTCTTGGTCAAAGGAGCCTTCATCATTAGATTCCACTGGGGGGGGGGGCAAAACAGGCCTGCAGCATGTGGATGTCTCCCCCACATCCACAGTCCTTGGGGCAGGAGCTGGGCCAGAGCTAACCACAACATAAAACAACAACAATAAAGAATTGTATCAGAATTAGCCGTTGATTTGTTTATTTCTAGGCTGTTTTACCAACCTGAAATTATGATAAGGACAATTTACAAAGATGTTATGACAAAGATATAAGCCTCTGAAACGGAACTTCATACTCTGAAATGGAGCTTCAGAAAAAATGGAATGGAAATGAAAGCAAGGACCAGACCTCGCAACCAAGGGGCCACAGAGTTAGCCGTTCCAGGGGAACGAGGGATCGTTGCTTAATAACGGTCCCTTGTTCTGGCTCTGTGAGCCCAATCTTGGGTACTGGTGGTGAGTGTAACTCTGGCCCAGGGCTCAGGTTGCTGCTGCTGAATGCCAGGTCGGTAGTAAATAAAGCTCTCCTCATCCGGGATTTGATCCTGGATGAGGAGCCCGACCTGGCATGTATTACTGAAACCTGGCTGGGCCCGGAGGGAGGTGTTCCTCTCTCTGAAATCTGCCCAGCCGGGTTTCAGATATGGCATCAACCTCGACCCCAGGGAAGGGGGGGAGGAGTGGCTATTGTAGCCAGGGAGAGCCTTTGCCTGCGTAGACTCATTGCTCCGGAAATTGCGGGTTGCGAGTCTCTCTTGATGAAGTTGGACTTAGGGATTCAGGTGGGCTTATTTCTCACGTACCTGCCTCCCAGCTGCGTGTCAAAAGCCCTGCCTGTGCTACTCGAGGAGGTAGCCAGGTTGGCAGTGGAGTTCCCCGGACTCATTGTCCTGGGGGACTTCAACCTGCCGTCACTCGGCGAAACCTCTGGGTTAGCACAGGAGTTCATGGCCACCATGACAGCCGTGGACCTGACTCAAGTAGTACAGGGTCCGACTCACGAGGGAGGGCACGCACCTGACATGGTATTCCTTTCCGAGCAATTGAGTAATGGTCTGAGACTAAGGGGCTTAGAAGTATTGCCTTTGTCATGGTCAGACCATTTTCTACTATGGCTTGACTTCCTGGCTCCAATCCTCCCCCGCAGGGAGGCGGAACCAATGAAGATGTTCCGCCCCAGACGCCTGATGGACCCAGAGGGCTTTCAGACGGCGCTTGTGGTTATTCCAGAGGCACTCGTCCACAGTTCGGTGGAGTCTCTCGCGGAGGCCTGGAACAGGGCTGCGGCGGGGGCTCTTGACCGGATTGCGCCTTTGCGACCTCTCCGTGGCGTTAGACCCCGTAGAGCCCCATGGTTCAACGAGGAGCTCCGGGAGTTGAAACGCCAAAAGAGACGTCTAGAGAAGCGATGGAGGAAGAGTAGGTCTGAATCCGATCGAACACTTGTAAGAGCTTTTATTAAGACTTACAAAGTGGCGCTCAAGGCGGCAAGATGCGCGTACCATGCCGCCTTGATTGCATCAGCGGAATCCCGCCCGGCCGCTCTGTTTAGGGTGACCCGCTCCCTTCTTAACCAGGGGGGAGTTGGGGAGCCCTTGCAGAGTAGTGCTGAGGATTTTAACGCGTTTTTCGCTGATAAAGTCGCTCAGATCCGGGCCGACCTCGACTCCAATTGTAAAACAGAGTCGACTGACAACGAGTCAGTCGAGGTGACTGGGGCACGTACTTGTCCACCTGTCTGGGAAGAGTTTGATCTGGTGACACCTGATGAAGTGGACAAGGCCATTGGAGCTGTGAGTTCCGCCACCTGTTTACTGGATCCGTGTCCCTCCTGGTTGGTTTCGGCCAGCAGGGAGGTGACACGGAGCTGGGCCCAGGAGATTACCAACGCTTCCTTGGGGAGGGGAGTTTTTCCATCACTCTAAAGAAGCGCTCGTGTGCCCCCTCCTCAAGAAGCCCTCCCTGGACCCAGCCGTGCTTAACAACTATCGTCCAGTCTCCAACCTTCCCTTTATGGGGAAGGTTGTCGAGAAGGTGGTGGCACTCCAGCTCCAGCGGTCCTTGGAAGAAGCCGATTATCTAGGTCCCCAGCAGTCGGGTTTCAGGCCCGGTTACAGCACGGAAACCACTTTGGTCGCGTTGATGGATGATCTCTGGCGGGCCCGGGACAGAGGTTTATCCTCTGTCCTGGTGCTTCTTGACCTCTCAGCAGCTTTCGATACCATCGACCATGGTATCCTTCTGCACTGGCTGGTGGGGTTGGGGGTGGTAGGCACTGTTCTTCAGTGGTTCTCCTCCTACCTCTCTGGCCGGTCACAGTCGGTGTTAGTGGGGGGTCAGAGATCGACTCCTAGGTTTCTCCCTTGTGGGGTGCCTCAGGGGTCGGTCCTCTCCCCCCTGCTATTCAACATCTACATGAAACCGCTGGGCGAGATCATCCACGGACATGGGGTGAGGTATCATCAATATGCGGATGATACCCAGCTTTACATCTCCACCCCATGCCCAGTCAACGAAGCGGCGGAAGTGATGGGCCGGTGCCTGGAGGCTGTTGGGGCCTGGATGGGTGTCAACAGACTCAAGCTCAACCCAGATAAGACGGAGTGGCTGTGGGTTTTGCCTCCCAAGGACAATCCCATCTGTCTGTCCATCACCCTGGGGGGGAATTATTGACCCCCTCAGAGAGGATCTGCAACTTGGGCGTCCTCCTCGATCCACAGCTCACATTAGAAAAACATCTCTCAGCTGTGGTGAGGGGGGCGTTTGCCCAGGTTCGCCTGGTGCACCAGTTGCGGCCCTATCTGGACCGGGACTCATTACTCACAGTCACTCATGCCCTCATCACCTCGAGGTTCGACTACTGTAATGCTCTCTACATGGGGCTACCTTTGAAAAGTGTTCGGAAACTTCAGATCGTGCAGAATGCAGCTGCGAGAGCAGTCATGGGCTTACCTAGGTATGCCCATGTTTCACCATCACTCCGCAGTCTGCATTGGCTGCCGATCAGTTTCCAGTCACAATTCAAAGTGTTGGTTATGACCTTTAAAGCCCTTCATGGCATTGGACCAGAATATCTCCGAGACCGCCTCCTGCCACACGAATCCCAGCGGCCGATTAAGTCCCACAGAGTGGGCCTTCTCCGGGTCCCGTCAACTAAACTATGTTGGTTGGCAGGCCCCAGGGGAAGAGCCTTCTCTGTGGCGGCACCGGCCCTCTGGAACCAACTCCCCCCGGAGATTAGAACTGCCCCTACTCTTCCTGCCTTCCGTAAACTCCTTAAAACCCACCTTTGCCGTCAGGCATGGGGGAATTGAAACATCTCCCCCTGGGCATGTTTAATTTATATATGGTATGCTTGTGTGTATGTCTGTTAGTATATGGGGTCTTTTTAAAATCTTTAAATGTTTTAAATTTGTCACATTATTTATGATTTGTTTCCACGTGTTGTGAGCCGCCCCGAGTCTTCGGAGAGGGGCGGCATACAAATCATAATAATAATAATAATAATAATAATAATAATAATAATAATAACCAATGAACCTGTTGCTAAAATTCAGGACGTATTCTGGGAGGCCAATCCAATCTCTAATCAGTTTTTTTCCTTATTTTTCCTCACAAAAACTAAGGTGTGTTTTATACTCCAGTGCATTTTATACACCGCAAAATGCTGTAATCAGTTTATGTTATGAGACTGTTTGCCTATATTTATCGGTTGAAATGCATTACACTTTACTTTGTTAAAAAAGATACTTTGCTTTTTAAAAAGCACAAAAACAAAACAAAACTATTTTTCTACTTTAAAAAATATACCTTGTTAAAAAAGATTCATTGCTTTTTAAAAAGCACAAGAAACAGAACAATTTTCTACTTTAAAAAATTATAGATGTTTTTAGCTAAATAAGCTCTATGTTTACTTGCATTCAGTAAATGGCTTTTTCAAGAAAGTGGATCCACTTTTTCAAGTGGATTTTTAGGCCACTACTTGCAAATCTCCTTTTTTTTGTGGCATCTTGTAAAGGCTTTACTTTTTATAAGATAATAACCATAAGAATTTACCAAGTAAGTTTCAACAATATGCTTTAGTTAGAAAAAAATAATGCAAGTCATTGATGAAAGCATAAATAATACACATATTAAAATTGTTCTTTTTTCCTTAGTCTTACAAATTTACATATCTTCTAATAGCAAATAAATATTTTAAATAGAGCAAAAAGTCACAAGTGTAATTAAACACAGAGTTGTATCATCATCTTATAAATATTGTATGGGTTTTACATAAAAATAATGTAACCCTGAATACAGCAAATTTGATGGGTAATAAGAGCATCTGTTACATACTTGACAAAGAACAAATTCAATTTAGTTTAACTATAATTTACAAAACATCATGCAAATTTTTGGAATAACAATTATTTTTTATACTGTAGAAAATGATTTCTAAGAAATTATATCTGACTTTTTAACCTTCTTTTTTGTAAAATATTTGAAAGTCATCATAAATTAGAGAGATGGCAGATTTTCTTTTACTTCAAATCCCAAAACATTTACATCCATATGAAGTTACTCCTATAGGAATAACTACATACAGATGTTGAAAAGACCTCAATTATATATTTTGTGTACAGGGGTAGGTTTTAACTCACCTCGCTGCTGGTTTGCTTCCTCACACACAACATGGCTGCACCAGGTGGGCGCGCATACGCTTTGTACACACAAATACACACACACACACACACACACAAATATGCAGTGCTGATTTTCTTAAAGCCTCCCTGAAAAGCCAAAAACAAGATGGCGACGCATTCGCTGTGCCAGAAACTTGGCTTCTGCACATGCTCAGAAGAATTTTTAAAACAAAATTTGAAAAAAAAAAATTAAAAAGTTTTTTTTAAGATGATGGTGCTTATGTACCGGCACTGACCGAACCAGTTCTATGATATCATTGTGATATTACCAGCAGGTCACTACTGGTTCAGATAAACTGGACAGAACTGGAGGGGAACCCACCTCTGTTTGTGTAATTTTTCACAACTTCATTCAAATATATTGCATTGTGATTAAGCATAAATAAAATAATATTTCTGACTAATATGAAATGGTTAAAAATATTAAGGATTTTCATTTCATAATATTAAAAACAAAGTACAGTGTGATTTATATCTAAACAAAATTAAAATTGGTGTTTGAACATATTACTCTAAGAACTAGTTAGGTTTGAATTATTCACTTTTTAAAAAGAACATTTTAATTATTTATTTGGAGCATATGGAAAGTATTTTGCATTTTAGGAATCCAATTTAAATCTGGGAATGAAAAAAAAATCCTAGGAATGAGATTCATTCTCTGACTCAGCTGGAAATATTTGACTGTTTCAGACACCAGGAAAATATAGATGGGTTGATAGGTGACTGTACTTATTGATAAAGTAACAGTTTTTCTATAATCCACTTTCTAGAAATATTTGTATTTATTTTTATTTATTTATTCATTTGTCCAATACACAAATACATAGGAAGAAAAATAGACATGTGGTAATATAAATGAGGGTGAAAGTGAACTTAGAGGAGAGGATATATGAAAGGGAGAGAATATATAAGATAGGTGAACGAAAGGAAAGACAATTGGACAGGGGACGAAAGGCACACCAGTGCACTTATGTACGCCCCTTACTGGCCTCTTAGGAACCTGGAGAGGTCAATCGTGGAGAGTCTAAGGAGACGTGTTGGGGGTTAGGGGTTGACACAATTGAGTCCAGTAATGAGTTCCACGCTTCGATAACTCGATTGTTAAAATCATATTTTTTACAGTCAAGTTTGGAGTGGTTCGTATTAAGTTTGAATCTGTTGCCTGCTCTTGTGTTGTTGCGGCTGAAGCTGAAGTAGTCATTGACCGGTAGGACGTTGCAGCATATGATCTTGTGGGCAATACTCAAATCATGTTTTAGGCGCCATAGTTTTAGGCTTTCTAGGCCCAGGATTGTTAGTCCATTTTCGTAGGATATTCTGTTTCGAGTGGAGGAGTGAAGGGCTCTTCTGGTGAAATATCTTTGGACATTTTCAAGGGTGTTGATGTCTGAGATGTGGTATGGGTTCCAGACAGATGAGCAGTACTCTAGGATGGGTCTGGCAAAAATTTTGTAAGCTCTTGTGAGTAGTGTGAGATTACCTGAGCAGAAGCTGCGTAGGATCAGGTTAACAACTGTAGAAGCTTTTTGGGCGATATTGTTTCAATGGGCTTTAGCACTTAGGTCATTCGATATTAGTATTCCAAGGTCTTTTACTGAATGTGGGTTAGCAGTGAGAGATTGTTTATTCAGTTCGTATGTGCGGTTTGGATTCTTTTTGCCGATGTGGAGGGTAGAGCATGTGTTGGTTGATATTTGAAGTTGCCAGGTGTTAGACCAGTCAAGCAATGTGACATCCCAAACACATAGAGATATGGAGGCAAAAGGTTTTTTAAAAGTAGTCATGCCTGTTGTCTTGCGAGTGTGTTACCATTTCAACTTTTCTGATACCCCTGGAAATGCATGCTCATGCATGAACACACATACATCTATAGCATGGAGAAATATGCTTCCAATGCTCTTCATACTTAGAGAATAGAGAAATTTAAAATTATTAAAACTTATTCTAAAATTATATAAATACGCCTCAGTAAAGTAAAATGACTACTAAAAAAAATATAAAAAGGCAGGATTGATACACAAGATTTGCTCCAGAAATCATCTGGACAGGTTGAAATTAAAATGATTTTTTAAAAAAAGAATAGCTGAAATATTTGTAAAGTTGAGAGAGGAGATAAAATAATATCTTAGAATGATAGAAATAATAATAATAATAATAATAATAATAATAATAATAATAACAATAACAAAAACAACAACAACAACAACAACAAAAGAGTTGGAAGGGACCTTGGAGGTCTTCTAGTCCAACCCCTTGCTTAGGCAGAAAACCCTACACTACTTCAGACAAATGATTATCCAACATCTTCTTAAAAACTTCCAGTGTTGGAGCATTCACAACTTCTGGAGTCAAGCTGTTCCACTGATTAATTGTTCTAACTATCCGGAAATTTCTCTTTAGTTCTAAGTTGCTTCTCTCCTTGTTCAGATTCCGCCCATTGCATCTTCTACCCTCAGGTGCTTTGGAGAATAGGTTGACTCCATTTTCAACCTAATAATAACTGGAGAGAAAACTTACTTACTTACTTACTTACTTACTTACTTACTTACTTACTTACTTACTTACTTATTATTTACTTATTTACTTATTTACTTACTTACTTACTTACTTACTTACTTACTTACTTACTTACTTACTTACTTACTTACTTACTTATTAGATTTCTATCCGCCCAGAGTCTGCGGAGAGGGGCGGCATACAAATCTAATTAATAATAATAATAATAATAATTTTTGCCCTCTCAAGGCATTGAATTATGGGCGTGGACACTCACACAGGAGTGATATTGTGTGTGCATGCACTTTTGGTACCAGAGGGGGGGAAAGGGTTGCTATCACTGTTCTAACACATTGTCATTCAGACTGATTTCTTTTCACACCTGGTGACTTGAATGAAAAAATAATCTATTCAGTCCCGGTAATACACGTCAACCCATCTCTGCTTAATATCTGATGGTGAAAATCAGATGGAATCTTAGACTGAGCACAGACTGAGTCTTCGGAGAGGGGCGGCATGCAAATCTAATAAAACTTAAACTTATTTCTTTCTGCCTTCTCCCATTTTCTCATTGCATCTTCCTTATATGTACCATTTTGCCCTGAAGAGAATTCTACTATTCATTTGAATGTCATTTGAACCATCTCTTAGATGCTTATTTTATCAAGTCTGTGACTCTCAAATAGAATAGAATAGAATAGAATTTTTATTGGCCAAGTGTGATTGGACACACAAGGAATTTGTCTTGGTGCATATGCTCTCAGCGTACATAAAATAAAATATACATTTGTCAAGAATCATGTGGTACAACACTTAATGATTGTCATAGGGGTCAAATAAGCAATGGAGAAGCAATATTAATAAAAATCTTAGGATATAAGCAGCAAGTTACAGTCATACAGTCAACATGGAAGGAAATGAGTGATAGGAATGATGAGAAAAACTAGTAGAATAGAAGTGCAGATTTAGTAGAAAGTCTTGACAGTGTTGAGGGATTATTTGTTTAGTAGAGTGATGGCGTTCGGGAAAAAAACCTGTTCTTGTGTCTAGTTGTCTTGGTGTGCGGTGCTCTGTAGCAACATTTTGCGGGTAGGAGTTGAAACAATTTGTGTTCAGGATGTGAGGGGTCAGTAAATATTTTACCTGCCCTCTTTTTGACTCGTGCAGTATACAGGTCCTCAATGGAAGGCAGGTTGGCAGCAATTGTTTTTTCTGCAATTCTGATTATCCTCTGAAGTCTGTGTCAGTCCTGTTGGGTTGCAGCACCAAACCAGACAGTTATAGAGGTGCAGATGACAGACTCAATGATTCCCCTGTAGAACTGTATCAGCAGCTCCTTGGGCAGTTTGAGCTTCCTGAGCTGGCGCAGAAAGAACATTCTTTGTTGTGCTTTTTTGATGATGTTTTTGGTGTTAGGTGACCATTTTAAGTCTTGAGATATGATAGAACCTAGAAACTTAAAGGTCTCTACTGTTGATACTGTGTTGTCTAGTATTGTGAGAGGTGGAACGGTGGAAGGGTTTCTCTTAAAGTCTACCACCATTTCTACGGTTTTGAGTGTGTTCAGTTCTAGATTGTTCTGGTCACACCACAAGGATAGTTGTTCAACTTCCCGTCTGTATGCGGATTCATCGTTGTCTCGAATGAGTCCGATCACTGTTGTATCATCTGCAAACTTCAGTAGTTTAACAGATGGATCGTATGAGATGCAGTCATTAGTGTATAGAGAGAAGAGAAGTGGTGAGAGTACACAGCCTTGGGGGGCACCTGTGCTAATTGTACATGTATCTGATGAACATAAGACTTCTCTTCAAAACTTTTCATTCAAAATTACCCACTACAGAAATAAGAATCATGATGGCAACAAATAAAGAATTGGAATCCCACTCAGTTCCACCAGTCAATAGAACTTTTCATCCTGATATTAATTTATTTTTGCTGCTGTCATGCTTATTGTTCTTAGCCACCACTGTTGTGGCAGGCTTGAAACAAAACTTTTTAATCAGAATTTTGTCTAAAAAGCACCCCCGACGTTGTACCACTTAAAATGTGTATTATTCTCTTTTCGCCAATTCTGACAAGTGAAATGGTGGTATAATTACCAGATGATTAATTATTGTGTGAAAAAACACAGCACTATAGTGCTTTAAATATTAGCATATGCAGTACTGCAACAATTAATTATAATTCAGTAAAGTTTTTTTTCTGTTGAATAACATCAGAAATAATTTTCTGTCTGCATGCTAAAAATAAAAGTATGAGCTTGATTGCCTCCTTGAATGTTTATTCATTTATCTACACGGATTCGTATCCCAGCCAGTATAATGACTTCTGAAGCTGTCTTTTGGCATATAATTTGGATCAATAATCTTCAAACCTCATAGTATAAAGATATGTTTTTCATATCAGTAATATGTGGAAATACTTATAAAAAGTTCCTAAGATACATTTAGGTGACAAGTGAGCATGTCAAATATCATTCTACTACCTCCTATGAGGTAGTAGAATAGTGGTAATGTCCTATAAAAGACACCTGTGTAAAATTATCTAAAAAGACATATAATATTATTTAATTATTTCATTTTAGTATATATATATATGTCTATGTATATCATCTATCTATCTACCTACCTACCTATCTACCTACCTATCTATCATCTATCATCTATCATCTATCTATCTATCTATCTATCATCTATCATCTATCTATCAATCTATCTATCTATCTATCTATCTATATCTATCTATCATTTATCATCTATCTATCTATCTATCTATCATCTATCATCTATCTATCATCTATCATCTATCTATCTATCTATCTATCATCTATCATCTATCATCTATCTATCTATCTATCATCTATCTATCTATCTATCTATCTATCTATCCATCTATCTATCCTATCTATCTATAGGTATGTTTGTTGTATATACATATATGTATTTATCTTGTGTTCATTCAACAAATTATGTCCTAGGGTGTGAACAATTAGGCAACCTTGGCTCTCATTCGCTAGCCATACCCAGGATTGAATATGATTGGCTGCCTCATTGAGAGTAGCTGCATATAGAATGTCATCCTGATTTGTTCCATGCTTCTTCTTACTTGTATTGTTGTAATAAAGTTTGTCTTCCTTCTAACTCAGCTGGTGAGTTCTTCAAGTACACTACACTGATTTTCACACGTATAGGTATGTAGTTTTTGACATATATGTATACGTAGCTCAAAAAAATAAAGGGAACACTTAAACAACACAATATAACTCCAAGTAAATCAAACTTCTGTGAAATCAAACTGTCCATTTAGGAAGCAACACTGATTGACAATCAATTTCACATGTTGTCAGCACATTGAACTTTGTACAGAACAATGAGAATATTTCATTCATTCAGATCTAGGATGTGTTATTTGAGTGTTATCTTTGTGCGATGCATCCTTTTCCTCCTGTGGTAACCCTACATATTCATACGACAGACAGCTCGATGTGACTAGAGTAATGTGATGGAGATGTAACAATTAATCTCAATATTGAAGAAGCATTTTATGAAATAGATCTTATTATCTTTCCATATTTATTTATTTATTTATTTTATTTATTCATTTGTCCAATACACAATACATATGGAAGAGAATAGACATGAAGTAATATATATAAAGATAATATGTAAAAATAGAGCAGAAGATATATGAAAGGAAGAAAATATATATGATATATGAGATAAAGGAAAGACAGTTGGACAGGGGACGAAAGGCACACTAGTGCACTTATGTACGCCCCTTACTGACCTCTTAGAAACCTGGAGAGGTCAATCGTGGAGAGTCTAAGGGAGAAATGTTGGGGGTTAGGGGTTGACACTATTGAGTCCGGTAATGAGTTCCACACTTCGACAACTCGATTGTTAAACTCATATTTTTTACAGTCAAGTTTGGAGCGGTTAATATTAAGCTTGAATCTGTTGCGTGCTCTTGTGTTGTTGCGGTTGAAGCTGAAGTAGGACGTTGCAGCATATGATCTTATGGGCAATACTTAAATCGTGTTTTAGGTGCCGTAGTTCTAAGCTTTCTATACCCAGGATTGTTAGTCTATTTTCGTAGGGTATTCTGTTTCGAGTGGAGGAGTGAAGGGCTCTTCTGGTGAAATATCTTTGGACGTTTCCATATGAAAGAAAGCAGTGCGACTATGAATGGTGGATATTTCTCAGCACTCCAGCATCTAGGGAATAAACTGACGGCTGCTATCCATGCACACTACACCAGCCTTAGATAATATTGGTGTGCAAAGGAGGCTATTCCCAGGGGGGAGAAAGGCTGTCAGTATATAGCACGCTGTCATTTCCTCTTCTGAAACATTTCAAATATTTTTGGCTACTCCATTCAGTGGGATTTCTGTTATCTCAAGTCCTCTCCTCTCCCCCCCCCCCCCCCCATTCAACATTAACTGTCTGTCTTCAAACATTTGAAATATTTCCCAGTTCCTTGTCATGCATGTCCTGGTCTCTTCCAAAAATGATAATGTCATTATAAATATTCAAAAGCTCTATACAACATTGCATGACTTGTTAATTAAACCTTGATATTTTTCAGGTGTTGGGAAAATTCCAGGCATTAATCTTTCATAGCAATTTGGGCAGAGGCTGAACTACCACATTAAATTAATATAACTACTCCTCAATCTTCTTTTTAACTAAGACATGTGTTAAAAAATATCCCCGCTATACACATTTTGAGGTTAATTGGTCTATCAGTTTCTTTTAGTCTTTGATAACCTCATTTCCCCCCCCCCTCACAATATACATGGGTGACATACAATAATTCTGCATTTTATGCGTGTTGTGGTTAGCTCGGGCCCAGCTCCTGCCCCAAGGACTGTGGATGTGGGGGAGACATCCACATGCTGCAGGCCTGTTTTGCCCCTGGTGGAATCTGATGATGAATGCTCCTCTGACCAAGAAGACATGAGTGACAGGGAGGAGGAGAGTGTGGCAGACAGCTCAGAAGGAGATCGATTATCTAGCTCCTCCTTGGATTCAGAACAAGAGTTAATGATACAGCCACGCATGCCGAGAGCGATGCATAGGCAGCAACAACAACTGAGAGATTATTATCAAAGAAAATTAGGCCACTTGTGGTTGGGTGGGGCTGTGGTAATTAGTGAGGCTGCTATAAATAGCAGCCTGTGGATTTGGCCATTGTGGAGGATTATCTGATCGTTGTGTTTCGTGCCTGCTCTGCTGACTTTGACCTTAGTGTGCTGATTTTTCCCCCTTTGAAACTAAACCAGAGCAAAGTGTGTTTCACTTTGTGAAAGAAGAAGGACTGTGAATTGCCTCACAGCTGCAAGTTAAGTATCACAGAACTGATAAGGGACTTGTACAAATTACCAGTTTGTTTGTAGACAAGTTCTCTTTTCTATACAAAAAGAGTGCTTCGTTTATTTGCATTTTCGGTATAAAGAACATTGTTTTGAATTTTCAAACGTGTGTGTGTGTGAAATTTGTATCTGTGAATTTTCGGGAGGATTCTACCAGAGAGCTCGACAGAACAATGCATAGATATACTTTTAATACAATTTGGTCCACTGGCAGCCAATTAAAATAATGGCTAAGTGACAGTGAATATACAGTGATGTCATCATGAAAATGTCACCATTATGTACTTGGGTCCTAATATCTAATCTAAATCACATTTCATTTGCATGATGATATCAGCATACACTTGTAATTCCCACCGCACCTGTGGATACTTGTGGTGCTATTAATTAATCATTAAAGTGTTTGGTATACTTTTATTAACATACAGTGATTATTCTGTCTTATTTATTGCAACTCATTTAGGATAACTAGCCACTGAATTGATATTACTAGCTATCTAAGAAAATAAACAAAATATTTCTCAGCAGACATCTTCAGAATTCCTGGTTGTTTGTCATTGTCATCTGCTCACTTGGGTCTTCACATTTATAAATAATGTGAAGGAGAAGCATTAACCTATACTTATTTTCTTCTCTGCTAATGATGGATCCAAAGCAATAGATCAAGCCAATTAACAGTAGCAAAAGAGGTTAAAGAGGTGGAACTGTAGATGGAAATAGATCACTTGAAGATAATTTGCACAGTGGTCCTCCAAAGTCTGGAATAAAGTGGATATACTAGTATAATATTTTATAATATAAACCAAAATCAGAGACAAATTATTTGGAGAACAATGTTTGTAGGTATTTTTGCCATATTTTGGACCTTGATCCTACATACTTGTACACTGCATTTCTCAATCCAATACACAACTGATTTTCTGTTGGTACATGTTGGACACAATCAAACAACTGGAGTAAGAAACAGGACTACGTATTTCTAAACTGAATATCTGGAGAATGGATCATTTATCAATCACGTTTCTATTAAGATTAATGAAGATGACTGCATGGTACATTTTGAAACATGCCTAGTTCATTCTGTCATTTAAAGAAAACTATTAGAATACATGTTAATTTTTATTTGGAATTATATCTGAGATTATATCTGATCAAATATCCTTGTGTATTTGCTGTGGTGTGTTTGTATCAAGTTCTATTCATCAATGCCAAAACAAAGTGCTTATTTTGTCTTCACCTTATATTCACCAACACCCAAAGTGTTTATTTTGTCTTCACCTTCATACAAATAATAAGAAGGTATACAAGATCTGCTTAAAATCACAGCATCTCAACTCAGAGGTTTTCACCAATTATTCTTCAACAATCACTTAACATTACTGATTTGAAACCCACAAAGAAGCAAGGACCAGAGTTGAGCTATAAGCATAGAGAGAAATGTATGTTCTTATAGAATATTCTTTCATTGTCATGGACATACATTTTTTGGCATTAAGTCAAATGTGTACCTATGTGTATTATTATTATTATTATTATTATTATTATTATTATTATTAATAATAATAATATTGATATTGATATTATTTTATTCAGAAAAAACTAATACATAGCAAATGAGATTTATATGCTGGATTTTGTATCACAATATCCCAAGTGGAACACTTCCCAAACATTTAGGACTGTGTGATGTATTGTCCAGTTCAGCCTGTGTCCAGTTTATTATGCGACAGGTATAGCTCATGTGTTCATAGGCTTGATAGTATTGTCTCCACTGAGCTTGCTTTTGAGAAATTTTATGACTCTTTGTGTGTATTCTTTGCTGACCACGTTTTTCACATGCCCATGTTTGATGTTGTCCAGTTGTAGTATGCCTAGGTATTTATAGACCTCTGGCTGATGACACTTTATGGCCTGACCATTAGGCATATTTATGCCCATAATTATTGTTGTTATCGTTATTGTTACCCTTACCATTACCGTTATTGTTATCATTATCGTCATCATCATCATCATCACAAATAACACTAATACACAGCAAACAAGATATCAAAAGTCAAACACTTCCCAAGCATCTAGGACTGTGTGATGTATTTTTCCATGATGCCTGCAGATCCAAGTATGGTGGCCTTTTGCAACTGACAGATCATAATTTTGTCAATGTTTATTGTTTTCAAATGGCGTTTGAGGTTTTTTGGCACAGCACCCAGTGTGCTGATTACCACTGGACCACCTGTACTGGTTTATGCCAAAGTCATCGTCATCATCGTCATCATCATCACTGAGAGCATTTGCACCAAAGACAAATTCCTTGTGTGTCCAACCATACTTGCCAATAAAGAATTCTATTCTATTCTATTCTATTCTATTCTATTCTATTCTATACTATTCTATTCTATACTATTCTAATTTCCTTGGACAATATGATAGTAGAAAAAGGGAGTTATTTCTAAACAGAGTTAGCAGAATTATTTCTTATTCATAGCATGCCTTTGGGCATGTTATGAAGTATGTAGAAGTCAGCAACAGTTTTTTTAAAAAGAGCAATTCAGAAATAAATAACAAGCCATATTTATCTACATATCCTTTCTGGACAAAAATATAAACCTTCGGTTAAAATGCTACTGTTATGAAAAAGTTGTTAGCTTTGTTAAAATCTTTTCCTTAAGCAAGGAATGTAACTAATTCATAAGATCAAGATGAGATCAGGAACAACAATATCTTCACTCTTTCCATTCAAGAAATGCCATTGAATGATGATCCATGGAACTGCAGTGATTTCTCACTTTTTAAAAAGAAAGCATAAAATGTAAATTAAGAAAAACAGACACTAATGCATTGGTTTTGCAACTCCATGAGTAAGTAAGTGATTTTATAGACTACCGTTAAAGATTTGAGATATTTCTGCCATATTTTGGACCTTGATCCTACATACTTGTACACTGCATTTCTCAATCCAATACACAACTGATTTTCTGTTGGTACATGTTGGACACTTGCATTATGGAACTGGTTGGAGATGGGGGGTTTTGGTCAAGGGCTAATATTGCTTGTATTCAGTGAAGGGCTACCAAAATGTTTACTACCACACTGTGGGTGTGGCTTATGAATTATCTTTCAACATCTTTCAGTGCAAATTGGGTGCTCTGGGGTGGAGCTCCATTTTTGCTACCCCACTGCGTTCTCCCCTGTCTGGGCAGTAGACCATCCCTGCTTGTATCTTCAATAATACCGATGGGCGTCTTCATTCCCCGGCGCTTTTGCGGGAGGGCCGGGGGACACGGCTGCTGGCGTAGCCGCCATTTTGGGGAAAGGGCCGAGATCTTGCGAGGCTTCGCGAGATCTCGGCCGAAATATCGGGTGGCTTGGGCCTACCCGGTCACGAGTCCGGGGAGGAGCCTGCGAGCCCTATATAAGGGCCGGCAGGCTCAGGCTCAGCCTTTTTGCCCCGGACTCAGCTGAGCAGCAAACACCCACCCGCCCTCCCTATCTTGCAGTGTGCCACTTGGGATTGCCCTAGGGGGCCGAATAGGAATTTTTGGCGGTCTTGGCATTTGCCAAGATCATTTTTTCGCCTATTCCACACTGTGGAGACGGATAAGCTGTTAGGGGGTGCTTTGCCCCTGTTTAGGTTAATTGGCTTACCTTCTGTCATTTGGGTAGGCAGGTTAGGGGCGGAAAACTGGGTGGTGGTTTAGCAACTGCATGTTCTCTGTTGGGCATCTTTGGGGATGATTGACAGGTTCTCTCCAAAGGCTTGTGGTGTGAGCGACCTGAGCAATTGGGGGGAACCTGTCTTTGGGTCCCGCACATTTAATTTCCCTGGTAGGGGTTAGCCGGCGGGACCTCCCACATGCAAGTGCATGGCAATGTCTCAGGTGAGGGAGTGGTCCCTCACCTGGATTAGCATGGAGCTAAGCCCATAAGTTGCCCCGGAAGTTTATCTGATGTCATTTTCCGCCCCGGAAGCAATTGTTTGACCCTGCGGGTCCTTGTTAGGGTTATAGTTAATTATGTTAAGTATGCTAATTTATTTAAATAAATTATGCAAATTTAATTAATAAAAATGACCCAGTTTTAAATGCAGCTCTTGTATCTGTGTCGTTACTCCGCCTCTCCTGCAAAGCAGAAAAGGTTTCCCTATCTAGTTGTGTCCAACTCTAGGTCATAGTGTTTATCTCGGTGTCTTGGCTGAGGGAACCAGCATTGTCGGAAGACATTTGCCAAGGTCATTTGGCTTGCATGGCTATGCGCCAAAAGTTGTTACCTTCCCCTCAAACTGGTATCTATCAATCTACTTACATTTGCGTGTTTCAAACAGGTAGGTGGGCCTACTAAATTCAGGGGATTCACAAGCAGGGTTTTCAAAAGTGTTGGTATGTCTCGGTATAGCTAGGCTATGAGACCTTTGACATACACTGAGCAGAGAATTTTAACAGAGTGTGGATGTGTGGTAAAGCCAAAGAAGCAAAGATACAGACTTAATTATGCTTAATAAGTACTATTTACATATATACAAAACAGAAACAATCCATAACAAGCACTAAGCCATCCAATATAATAAACACTAAGCAAATACACTCCCCCCTCAAGGCAAAGCAAAAGCGAATGAGCGTTAAAGCATCAATGAGGGAAGGAGTACTGGTGCCCTCTCATGGCGAACCAGCTCAAAATATTTAAAGTGATAGTACAAGAGACTACAATAGGTAGTTTACAATGGCAAACCCTAACAACCATGTACCTTGTACTAACAAAAAGGCAAGATGGCAGGTACAATTACATGATTTTAAAAAAGCCTCTTCTCTTTCTTAGATCCTCTGATGCTCATTAAAAAGGGATGGGACTTCTACTAAACCATCACCCCTGAAGTCTTGAATTTTTTGTTCTCGTTTCTAAGATGTCCCTGCTTGATTTTTTTTAAAAAAAATCAATTTCCATATAATAAAAATACAATGCACACCCACACATGCACACTAGAATTGGGTTTTAGCAGGTTCTGATCAGTTCTAGATAATCTATATTGAAAATTTTGAGTAGTTTGGAGAACTGGTAAATATCAACTCTGATTGGCCTCACCTCCATGTATTCTCTGCCTCCTGAGTCCAAGCTGATAAGGAAGAAATGGGGATTTTTGCAGTAACCTTCCTCTAGAGTGGGGTGGGAATGGAGATTTTACAGTATCCTTCCCCTGCCATGGCCACCAAGCCACGCCTACAGAATCGCTAGTAACATTTTATGAATCCCACTACTGATGCAAACTCCTTTCAATCTACAAAAATGTACACTAAGTTAGATTCCTTTTGTATTATAGAACTCTGTATTAATGTTTCCCCGCAAAATAGGGACATCCAAATAATTTATGTTCATTAAATACATATCTTCAACCATATTTAATGATGTATCATGCATATGAACCTTTTGTTCTCTTTTATCCAGCTATTCATACTTTTTATGTGTTAACAACTAAAACATTTGAATGTCATGTTTAGATCAATAGCTTATTTGAGATGAGAGAACAGCATAAGATTATATAGCTATAGCAAACAAACACTGCTTTGGGAATTTTATAGTGGAAATCAATATTTGGAGAAATGAAAACCCATGCAATTATATATCAGAAATATATTTTTGGAAGATACTTTAAAGGGAATTGAAACATTAATGGGACAACTAAAAGAATTTGGTGATTTAGCAGGAGTTAACAACAAACATTAGATGAAGAGGTTAAAAACATGAAAATAGAATGTCAAACAGAATTGATGAATAAGATGGGTTTTAAGGTCGAAAAGAAAGTAAAATATCTAAGTATCACTATAAATTATTATTATTATTATTATTATTATTATTATTATTATTATTATTATTATTATTATTATTATTAATTAGATTTGTATGCTGCCCCTGTCCGCAGACTCGGGGCGGCTCACAACAGTGATAACAATATACAATAACAAATCTAATATTAAAAGTCTAAAATAACAATTTAACATTAAAAGCCTAAAAACCCCATTATTTAAAAACCATACACACAAACATACCATACATAATATGAATTGTATGTTATTTCAAAATCAGTATATTAAAATGGGGAATTAAGCTTAAAATAATATGTTAAGATGAGAAAAACTACAATTGTTATTGCCAGGGAGATTTCTCTGATCCTGTGATATTATAACTGTAGTGAGATTATTGATGGAAAAAATCTGTAATTCCTCCAGAGGAATGGTTGGTAATGATGATAGATTTTGCTGAGATGGTCAAATGAACTTCTTTCAAAAAGAAAAGACAATATCTATATTTATTACTGACTCCCAGTTCAGACGAACTGGTAGCAACCTGCTGGAGATGTCATGATGATGTCACCAAACTGGATCAGTTGGTGCTGGTCTATGGGCACCGCCATCTTTAATTTTTATTGATTGTTTAATTTATTTTTTTTCTACTGAGCATGTACAGAAGTCAAGTTCTGGCACTGTACATCTTTTTTTCAGCTTTGTTGGATTGTTTATTATTATTTTTCATTACTGCGCATGTGTGGGTCGGGAGGGAGCGAACCGGGAGCGAGGCAAGTTGGAACCCACCCTTGTCTCTTATGAATTTTTTGCAAAACCTGGAAAAAATTTTTTATAGTTGAGGTGATTAAACAGGATATATTATAGAAAGAAGAGAGACATTTTTAAGTTTCTGTTTAGATGTTAAACTTTAGAGAAAGAGGTAAATGTAAAATTGTACTCCTAATCTTGTAAGAAAAATTGGAAGCTATTTTTTGTCTTTTTACTTCTTTTCTGTTATTCTTTTTCTTTTTTTTGCACTTTTTAATTTTTAATTATTTTATTTTATTTTAGCATTAGTTTTTAATTTTTTCTTAAAAAAACTTTTAACAATATTACAATAAACAGCTTTATTAAAATATAAGTCTCCGAAGAGGGGTGGCATACAAATCCAATAAATAAATAAATAAATAAATAAAAATCAGAAGTGTAAAAATAGAATGTTTTTACGAGGAAACAAAGAAATGCAATACATAGCTAATGAAGATAAAGAAATATATTTAATATAGAGAAATATATTTTACTGGCATATATTTCTACCTATATAGTATGTCTTTGACATTGTTGACCTGGAAAACTTTCAAAAACAATAACAATATATTTTAAGGTGAAGTTTGTGATTATGGGTCATTGCTTCTACCAATTGCTTCCACATATTGTTAGTATAAAACGAAATAACAATATTTATATACTGTATATGATACTAGTAAGAAAGAAACATTAGAACAGGGGATGGTAAGGCATGCTGGCACACTTATGCACGCCCCTTACCGACCTCTTAGGATTCGGGAGAGGTCAACAGTGGATAATCTAAGGGTAAAGTTTTGGGGGTTAGGTGATACTACAGAGTCAGGTAGTGAGTTCCACGCATTAACTACTCAGTTACTAAAGTTGTATTTCCTGCAGTCGAGTTTGGAGCAGTTTACTTTAAGTTTGTATCTGATGTGTGGTCATGTGTTGTTGTGGTTGAAACTGAAGTAGTTGTTGACAGGAAGGACGTTGCAGCAGATGATTTCATGGGCTATGCTATGTTTAAGACAACGTAGTTCTAAGCTTTCTAAACCTAGGATTGTAAGTCTAGTTACGTAGGGTATTCTGTTGTGAGTGGAGGAGAGGTGGGCTATTCTAGTAAAGTATCTCTGGACATTTTCTACAGTGTTTATGTCCAAAATGCAGCGTGGGTTCCAGATAGATGAGCTGTATTCAAGGATTGGTCTGGTGAAAGTTTTGTATGCTCTCGTTAGTAGTGTGAGATTATCAGACCAGAAACTATGTAGGATTAGATTAACAACTCTTGATCTTCCCTAACTCATATCACCCCTAAACCTTCTCTTTATTTAGATTAGGCATATCTAATTCCCTTAAACATCCGTTGCATGGTTTATCCTCTAAACCCCTTACAATCTTTGTTGATATTCTCTGAACTCTTTCTAAATCTTAGCATGATTCATCTAACAATTGCAGTTAATTGGTCAAAAACTGTGGCCAAAAAAAAAGTTATAAAATGAGTCATGACTCACTTAATAACCCGCCTTACTGAGCAATGGAAGTTCTGGTCCCTACTGTTGTTGTAAGTCAAGGACTACCTACAAATACTTTATTCAACTTTTGTCTTTATTTTCCATTCATGTAGCGGTGAATAATAAATGCCAGCCTTCTATGTCTCGAATACATATTTGTAAAGAGGCTTCATAGAAAAATACACATACATCCTAAATTTCAAGTGAAGATTTCACAGTGTTATAACTTAAATTCAGTAACAAAAACTTATTATTGATTTTCTGAAATTTATTCCCTCTAATAAGCTCCCATGGTAAAATTTCAGTAAGCTTTACCGCATTCTGCAAAAATGTCATTACCTTGTTCATTGGAAATATAATACCCCAGGGGAAAAGTCTACATTTTACAGTCAAGAAGAAAAATGACAAAAATCTATTGGCATATAAAACCTTGCAGCACAGTTCACTCTGTGACCATTTGCAATGAAATGTATACAACAGTACTTTACTGTTGTCTGTATTTTACCAAGCTGCACATTTTACAATTCCCCAGGAAAGAGAACGGTAACTATATATCGTTCCAACCAAAAAGATTTTTAAAAAGAGATTTGCTTCCAACTATATTTGAAATACTCCTGATTTCAAATTATTGTTCAGTGTAAAATGGTATAATTTAAGTAGTATAAAATAACTAGACACAATTTTCCTAAACAAAAAAAAAGCAGATATAAAAGCACAAACATATTTTTCTCTCACTTGGCAGGAGCAGATACTGTCACAAAAACCTACAGAGGATATTAGCTAAGTGATACAGCCTAGATTAGATTAGATTAGATTAGACTAGACTAGACTAGACTAGACTAGACTAGACTAGACTAGACTAGACTAGACTAGACTAGACTAGACTAGACTAGACTAGACTAGACTAGACTAGACTAGACTAGACTAGATCAGATTTATTGGATTTATATGCCGCCCCTCTCCGTAGACTCGGGGTGGCTCACAACAATGGTAAACAAAACATAATAACAAATCTAATATTTAGCAATCTAAATTAGTTTTAAGTTAAAAAATCTAAAAGAAACCCCAATATATAAAAAACAAGCACACAGTCGAATCATACACAGAAACTACATGGGCAAGGGGGAGATGTTTCAATTCCCCCATGCCTGACGGCAGAGGTGGGTTTTAAGGAGTTTCCAAAAAGCAAGGAGGGTGGGGGCAATCCTAATCTCTGGGGGGAGCTGGTTCCAGAGGGTCGGAGCCACCACAGAGAAGGCTCTTCCCCTGGGTCCCGCCAGACGACATTGTTTAGTCAATGGGACCCGGAGAAGGCCCACTCTGTGGGACCTAACCGGTCGCTGGGATTCGTGCGGCAGAAAGCGGTCCCGGAGATATTCTGGTCCAATGCCATGTAGGGCTTTATAGGTCATAACTAACACTTTGAATTGTGACCGGAAACTGATCGGCAACCAGTGCAGACTGCGGAGTGTTAGAGTAACATGGGCATACTTAGAGAAGCCCATGATTGCTCTCGCAGCTGCATTCTGCACGATCTGAAGTTTCCGAACATTCTTGAAAGGTAGCCCCATGTAGAGAGCATTACAGTAGTCGAGCCTTGAGGTGATGAGGGCATGAGTGACTGTGAGCAGTGACTCCCGGTCCAAATATTAGCTAAGTGATACAGCCTAACCAGTGAATGGCTACCAAAATTCTTACCATTACACTGTGGGCGTGGCTTATGCAGGACGCCCTGCATTTTCTTTCAACATCTTTCAGTGCAAATTGGGTGCTCTGGGGTGGAGCTCCATTTTCGCCAACCCACTGTGATCACCCCCATCTGGGCAGTAGCCCACCCCTGAGCCTAACCTCTGGAAACTAAGCAGCAGGCTTCTAGAATTCTTGTTAGACACATAGGAGATCCTGAAGTACAGGTTAATCTTATGAACCGACATTTATGGCCCATTTGAAGTTCTCGTGGACTTTTAAAAAGTGACTTATGATCCATTCTCAAACTTATAACTGTCCCTCTCCCCCCCCCCCCCCGGCCAGGGGCACATGATGTCATTTCCAACATTTGACTCACATTTCTGAATGATTTTGGTGTACCATTCCTATGTTACTTAGCAACATTTAACAAGACCCTTTTTCATGCATACTTTTGCAATTCTCCAATTCTTGTTTTATTGATTTCATTTCATTTATTGGATTTATATGCCGCCCCTCTCCGAAAACTCGGGGCGGCTAACAACAGTCATGAACAATGTACAGTAAAAATCCAATACTAAAAACTAACTTAAAACCCCTTAATATATAAAACCAGCATACGTACAAACATACCATACATACAGTTGTATCAGCCTAGGGGGAGAAGAAGTCTTAATTCCCCCATGCCTGGCGGCAGAGGTGGGTTTTGAGTAGCTTACGAAAGGCAAGGAGGGTAGGGGCAGTTCTAATCTCTGGGGGGAGTTGGTTCCAGAGGGCTGGGGCCACCACAGAGAAGGCTCTTCTCCTGGGTCCCGCCAAGTGGCATTGTTTTGTTGACGGGACCCGGAGAAGACCCACTCTGTGGGACCTAACTGGCCGCTGGGATAGAATATCTTAAAAGATTAGTTCTTAAAACCTTTGTATTAGTATTCACCATCTTTTCCAGGTCTTGGATGCCATGCTTATCTTTTTGAAATCTGCTTTCATTTTCTCTCTCTTTAATGGTGAATGGATTCTTTTTAATCCTAAATGGTTTCCTCTCCTCTTCTTGATTTACTTGAATAAGATTGTGCACATCTTTATTAGCTCTTCTAAAGTTATATAAAATCCTGGCTGATAAAATGCCATTGGAACTAGTTGCAATACAACATGGTGCTATAAAACAATAGTGAAGGTGTAATAAATATTAACAGCAGTGTTGTCTTTTTATTGAAGGGTTTCCAATAAAACTTGCATTTTGTGAGTGAGTTCCATCATGTATAGCACCTATACGTGTATAAAAAAAAGAGAATTCATTTTGGGCTGTGCCTGTTTTGTACAAATCCACCAGCACTCCTTTTTTTAATCCCTGGGAATATTGAAATTCTGCAACACTTTATAAACTGCATTGGAGTGACGTTAATTATTTGAGCAGTTTGTTGAAATTTTTAAAACCTTTTTATTTATTTATTTATTTATTTATTTATTTATTTATTTATTTATTTATTTATTTATTTATTTATTTATTTATTTATTTATTTATTTATTTATTTATTTATTTATTTATTTATTTATTTATTTATTTATTTATTATTTAGATTTGTATGCCGCCCCTCTCCGCAGACTCCTACTAGCAATGACAAAAGGAGACAGAGTGAGAAGAGGAAGTTTGATTCTTGAATGATTGAGATTTGTGAAATTAAGGGATACCTAAATTCCTTAACCAAACCAATCCCACCCCCAACCCCAACCAAATCTCAACTGAGTAATTTTCTGGAGTGATGAGTTGCAATTTGAACCCTGGTTTCCATAGAAATGGGACTGACTGAATGATTGCATGCATTTCGTAAGGTATATGGGATCCACTCTTGAAAAACAATGTGAAGATACCTAGAGATATATTCAGATTGCCCCAGGAGCTGTTCTACAAATGCATTATTGAGTCTGTCATTTGTATATCTATAACTGTCAGATTTACTACAGCAACCAAACAGGACAAATACTGACTTCAGTAGATAGTTAGGACTTCAGAAAAAAAAAATTACAATCACCCCGCCTTCCACTGACGACCTGTATACTACACCATTCAGAAAAAAGGCTGAGAAAATATCTACATCCTGGACATAAATTTACAGGCTACTGCATGCCAAAACAACTAGACACTAGACACTAGAGACAGGGTTTTTTTCCCTTGTAGCATCTCTGCTGAACACCTGATTCCCACACTATTGTCATATAAAGCCCTACATGACATCGAACCAGAATATCTCCGGGACCGCCTTCTGCCGCACAAATCCCAGTGACCAGTTAGGTCCCAGAGAGTTGGCCTTCTCCAGGTCCCGTCGACTAAACAATGTCGTTTGGCGGGACCCAGGGGAAGAGCCTTCTCTGTGGCGGCCCCAATCCTCTGAAACCAGCTCTCCCCAGAGATCAGAATTGCCCCCACCCTCTTTGCCTTTGATAAGCTCCTTAAAACCCACATCTGTCATCAGGCATGGGGGAATTGAGATATTCCCCTCCCCCAGGCCTATATAATTTATGCATGGCATGTTTGTGTGGATGTTTTGCTTTTGATAAGGGGTTTTTAGTTACTTTAATATTAGATTTGTCATATATTGTTTTATTATTGTTGTGAGCCACCCCGAGTCTACGGAGAGGGGCGGCATACAAATCTAATAACTAACTAACTAACTAACTAACTAACTAACTAACTAACTAACTAACTAACTAAATAAATAAATAAATAAATAAATAAATAAATAAATAAATAAATAAATAAATAAATAAATAAAACTTAGAATAATTACTCATGTAGTATGGCTGTTTTAGTATTATCCTTCTCCCCTTTTCTACTACCTTCTCTTATTGGTATCATTATTATGGTCATAGTTCCCTCTAAGCTGAGCAGTGAGCAATCGCTCACTTAAAAATCATCATCAACTCAGAGTTTTCCAAACCTGCCCAGAAGCCGAGAGGGAAAGAGTGAGAGGGAAGGAGAGAGAGAGGAAGAGAGAGAAACAGATAGAAAAAAGAGAGGAAGGAAAAGAGAAAGAAAAAAATGGGAATAAGGAAGAGAGAAAGAAAATCAAAATCTAGTTTGAAACTAGCTCAACTATTTAAGTGGCATTTTGATATTGATAGAGTTGCCCTATTATGAGCTCACTGTTATAGACACGCAGTACAGTATTTTATTTTGAAATTCTCTGAGGCAAAACAGGGTGGGTTGTTTATTTGTTTGTTTGTTTGTTTATTTATTATTTCTGTGCCGCCCAGTCCCAAAGGGACTGCCGCTCAGACACTATACTTTTCCGCCCACCCCCCAAAAAAAATTAGAGGGAACAATTATTATGGTTATATACATATATACTGTAATACCCTAATCCTCTTTGTAGATATTTTTCTAACTAAATTAAATCAGATAGCTGTACCTGATGACACTTGTAAATGGATCATAAGCTTCCCAAAAGAAGGAAACAACAGGTGAAGCTAGGCAAAATCATATCAGATACTGTACCCATATACCAGTAATTAGCACAGGAGCTCCCAAAGGCTGTATGCTCTCTCCACTTTTTTTTTAATACACCAATGACTGCACCTCAAAAGAGCCCTCTGTTTAAGTACTGATTTTTGCAGATGATACAACAGTGACTAATCTCATTCAAGTAAATGGCAAATCTGCCTTGTGGTACAACTGGAACAATATTGAACTAGATACATTCAAACCCATAGAAATGGTGGTAGATTTTAGGAGAAACTCTCAGAATTCAAGACAACACAAGCAACAGTAGCAGTAGAGACGTTCATGTTTATTGGTTCTATCATATCTCAAGACTTAAAACGGTCACCTAACAGCAAAAATGTTATCAAAAAAGCACAACAAAGAATGTTCTTTCTGCCCAAGGAGCTGCTGATACAGTTCTACAAAGGAATTATTGAGTCTGTTACCTTTATACCTATCTGGTTTGGTTCTGCAATCCAACAAGACAGACACAGACTTCAGAGCATAATTGGAACTGCAGAAAAAATAATTGCTATCCACATGTCTTTCATTGAGGACCTATATACTGCACCAGTCAAAAAGAGGACTGCAAAAATGACTACAGACCCCTCACATCCTGGATATAAATTGTTTCAACTTCTACCCTCAAAACAAGGTCATAGAGCACTTCACATCAGAATAACTAGACACAAGGATAGTTTTTTCTCTGAATGCTATCACTCTACTAAACAACTAATTCCCACAACACTGTCAAACTATTTACTAAGACTGTACTACTGTTATTCTTCTCATCCTTCCTATTACCTCTTTCCTCCTACTTATGAGTATAACTATGTTGCTTGTATCTTTACGATTTATATTGTTTTGTTTCCTGATATTATTTGATTGCTTATTAGTAATCTATGACTATCACTAAGTGTTGAATTTTATTATTCTTGATGGATGTTTTTTTTCTTTTTATGTACATTGAGAGCATATGCACCAAAGACAAATTCCTTGTGTGTCCAACCATACCTGGCCAATAAAAAAAGTATATTGATATCTATTATCTACAGTATATTATGTTATTGCTTGTATTTACATTGACAGTTTATGCCTTATTAAATTCCTTATGGGTCCAATCCAACCAAGTATTCTAGTTTTCTTCTTTTCTTTTCTGTTCTATTATATCTATTTGTTCAATTATATTCAGCTCTGCTCTGCTCTGCCTATTCTATTCTATTCTATTCTATTCCATTCCAATAATGCACTTGGGGAAAAGGAATCCTCAATCTGAGTATTGTATTGGCAGTTCTGTGTTAGCAAATACTTCAGAAGAAAAGGATTTAGGGGTAGTGATATCTGACAGTCTCAAAATGGGTGAACAGTGCAGTCAGGCAGTAGGGAAAGCAGGTAGGATGCTTGGCTGCATAGCCAGAGGTATAACAAGCAAGGAGAGGGAGATTATGATCCCGCTATATAGAATGCTGGTGAGACCACATTTGGAATACTGTGTTCAGTTCTGGAGACCTCACCTACAAAAAGATATTGACAAAATTTAACGAGTCCAAAGACGGGCTACAAGAATGGTGGAAGGTCTTAAGCATAAAACGTATCAGGAAAGACTTAATGAACTCAATCTGTATAGTCTGGAGGACAGAAGGAAAAGGGGGGACATGATCGAAACATTTAAATATATTAAAGGGTTAAATAAGGTCCAGGAGGGAAGTGTTTTTAATAGGAAAGTGAACACAAGAACAAGGGGACACAATCTGAAGTTAGTTGGGGGAAAGATCAAAAGCAACATGAGAAAATATTATTTTACTGAAAGAGTAGTAGATCCTTGGAACAAACTTCCAGCAGACGTGGTAGATAAATCCACAGCAACTGAATTTAAACATGCCTGGGATAAACATATATCCATCCTAAGATAAAATACAGGAAATAGTATAAGGGCAGACTAGATGGACCATGAGGTCTTTTTCTGCCGTCAGACTTCTATGTTTCTATGTTTCCATTCCATTCCATTCTATTTATTTGTTTTGTCAAGTATGTATTGGAGGTATGCAGAGATATAATAATATTTATATACATGATACTAATAAAAGAGAAACATTAGGACAGGGGACAGAAGGCACTCTGGCGCACTTATGCACGCCCCTTACTGACCTCTTAGGAATCTGGAGAGGTCAACAGTGGATAGTCTAAGGGTAAGTTTTGGGGGTTAGGTATGATATTCCATTCCATTCTATTCCACCCATTTATCCATCTATTATTACTTTTCTTTCTTTCTTTTATTCCTTCCTCCTTCTTTCCTTCCCTCCCCCCTTTTTTTACTGTTGGAATAATTTGAAAAAACTTTTCAAAGATATCTGAGCAATGGAGAAATAGAAAATTTCCATCCTTTTAGTTGATTATAGCCTTTTAGTACACACATTTCTTATAACTCTCTCCATTTCCATTCTTAAATAGAGCTAGGAAGGAATCTCTGAAGTGGAAAGGTTCATCAGTCAAAGTAAATTATACTGGATTAGATAGACCAATGATTTAGCACAGTGGAAAACACAAACAAAAACCTCTCCATCTGTGTGCTTAAGGAAACCTCAACAACATAGAAACATAGAAACATAGAAGACTGACGGCAGAAAAAGACCTCATGGTCCATCTAGTCTGCCCTTATACTATTTCCTGTATTTTATCTTAGGATGGATATATGTTTATCCCAGGCATGCTTAAATTCAGTTACTGTGGATTTATCTACCACGTCTGCTGGAAGTTTGTTCCAAGGAACTACTACTCTTTCAGTGAAATAATATTTTCTCACGTTGCTTTTGATCTTTCCCCAACTAACTTCAGATTGTGTCCCCTTGTTCTTGTGTTCATTTTCCTATTAAAAACACTACCCTCCTGAACCTTATTTAACCCTTTAACATATTTAAATGTTTCGATCATGTCCCCCCTTTTCCTTCTGTCCTCCAGACTATACAGATTGAGTTCATTAAGTCTTTCCTGATACGTTTTATGCTTAAGATCTTCCACCATTCTTGTAGCCCGTCTTTGGACCCGTTCAATTTTTTCAATATCTTTTTGTAGGTGAGGTCTCCAGAACTGAACACAGTATTCCAAATGTGGTCTCACCAGCGCTCTATATAAGGGGATCACAATCTCCCTCTTCCTGCTTGTTATACCTCTAGCTATGCAGCCAAGCATCCTACTTGCTTTTCCTACTGCCCGACCACACTGCTCACCCATTTTGAGACTGTCAGAAATCACTACCCCTAAATCCTTCTCTTCTGAAGTTTTTGCTAACAGAGAACTGCCAATACAATACTCAGATTGAGGATTCCTTTTCCCCAAGTGCATTATTTTACATTTGGAAACATTAAACTGCAGTTTCCATTGCTTTGACCATTTATCTAGTAAAGCTAAATCATTTACCATATTACAGACGCTTCCAGGAATATCAACCGTATTGCACACTTTAGCGTCATCGGCAAATAGGCAAACCTTCCCCTATGTCACTCACAAACATATTAAAAAGAATAGGACCCAGAACAAATACATACAGAGTTAGATTCAAAGTAATTGATCCCACACGTAATAATGTGTGTGCATGCATGATACAATACATTTGAGAGACATATGTATATGCATAAAATGTTCTTTTTCTTCTTCTATGTCTAGATTTTAAACTGCCAAAATCTAGCCACCTTGTTGGCTTTGTCATTGGATAAAAGTAAGATGTGGTTGGTAAATCCACAGTAACTAAATTTAAACCTGCCTGAAATAAATATATATCCATCCTAAGATAAAATACAGGAAATAGTATAAGGGCAGACTAGATGGACCATTTTTCTGCCATCAATTTTCTATGTTTCTGTTCTGCCGGGCTCTCTGATAGGAGCCTCCCAAAAATTCAAGGGTACAAATTTCAGACACACACACGTTTGAAAATTCAAAACAATGTTCTTTATCACAAAAGTCAAAATAAACTAAGCACTCTTTTTGTATTGCAAAGAGCACTCTTCCCAAAACAACCGGGTAGTCTGTACAATTTTCCTTTAAGCAGTCATTAAGTACTTAGCCAGCAGCTGTGGAGAAACTTCACACCCCTTCTTCTTCCAACGAAGTGAGACACACACACACACGTTACTCTGCTTTGGTTTCAAAGGTGTGAAAAAGCCACAAAGTCCAGCACACAAGATTCCTGACGAACTGCAAACAGATATTCTTCCACAATGGCCAAACCCACATGCTGCTATTTATAGCAGCAACCCTAATTACTGGAGCTCCACCCAAACACAGGTGGCATCATCTACGCATCATTCTGCGCTTGCATGGGTCCAAAATGTCATCATCTGAAGCAATAGAAGATAAAGAAGATTGACTGCCTTGGCTGTGTGCCAAGCCCTCCTCTGCCGAGTCACTCCCACCTTCTTCTTCACCCGAGGAAACTAAACTCTGATCTGATTCTGTCGGCAATAACACAGGCCTGTGACATGTTGAAGTTTCCCCTGCATCCACCTCCCCATTCCCTGGGGCAGGAGCTGGGCCAGAGCCAACCACAACAGTTTCTATGTTTTTATGATTGAAATGTAACTAGGGCTGATGAATTATAACCTACAGATGAATTGCAGTTCACCATAATTTTCAAATTGGGCAAAAGCAACACAGCCCTTTATTGAAATTAGCAAAGAGAAACAGCATGACACCTTAAAGGACTTCTATTTCTATCTGGTATGCTTTCCATTTTTTAGTCTAAGCCAAGGCTGACAAACTCAAATGCTAGCCACACCCTCACCCAGTTTAGTGAAGGAGAAAAAGTCCTGATACGTCACGGGATGCCACCTTGACAACGTGAGTTTGACACCCCTGGTCTAAGCTGTCACATTTTACTTGTCATCTCGGATGACCCTGGTGGCAACTGTAGTATTTCCAGAGGATTCACAGCGAGGGAATTATTTCTCTGGACCTTGTAGAAATCTATCAGATTATACAAGACTGGGAAAATAAGGTAAAAAGTACCACTGGAAATTCAATAAAATGTCAGGAATACAAAGGTATTCTTACTTTTTTATGGTCTGTTCTGTCGGACTCTCTGGTAGAATCCTCCCAAAAATTCACAGGTACAAATTTCAGACACACACACGTTTGAAAATTCAAAACAATGTTCTTAATAATGAAAATTCACTTAACTGAGCCCTCTTTTGGTATAGCAAAGAGCATTGGTCTCCAAACAAACTGGTAATTTGTACAAGTCCCTTATCAGTTCTGTGATACTTAGCTTGCAGGCAATTCACAGTCCTTCTTCTTTCACAAAGTGAAACACACTTTGCTCTGGTTTAGTTTCAAAGCGGGGAAAAATCAGCACACACAAAAAGTCAAAGTCAGTAAAGCAGTCACGAAACACAACGATCAGATAATCCTCCACAATGGCCAAACCCACAGGCTGCTATTTATAGCAGCCTCACTAATTGCCACAGCCCCACCCAACCACAGGTGGCCTCATTTTCTTTGATAATAATCTCTCAGTTGTTGTTGCCTATGCATCGCTCTCCGCATGCGTGGCTGTATCATTAACTCTTGTTGTGAATCCAAGGAGGAGCTAGATAATTGATCTCCTTCTGAGCTGTCTGCCACACTTTCCTCCTTCCTGTCACTCATGTCTTCTTGGTCAGAGGAGTCTTCATCATCAGATTCCACCGGGGGCAAAACAGGCCTGCAGAATGTGAATGTCTCCCCTACATCCACAGTCCTTGGGGCAGGAGCTGGGCCAGAGCTAACCACAACATGGTCTAAATATATTCTCTTTTCTGTTCATTTAACCTGCATTCAAGGATAAAGTTTAAACTGCTTCAGCTCGTGTTACTTCCAGTCCTAATTTAATTTTGAATTCATTGTTCGTGCTAGGAAGAAGGTAGCCACTATGGGGCGCAGCATAATGTTCAATTAACAACAACAAAAAATTCTGTGTAATTCAGTCCTTAGAATGAAATATTAAAGACGTCTGGTTTCATATTCTCAAGGGGCTGCAACTTGACAGCCTCGGTACTTAATGAATTAAGTAGACATCTGGATCTGGAGCACCAGCTCTAAAACCTCTTTATTTGACAAAAATGTTAAATCAAATGTTGCAAGCACACTTGAGAACATGTTAAATGCAATAGTATAAAAATGTTCTCTCTGTAACATGAAATGAAACTCCAGAGACTAGTTTGAAAATCCATAACTACTTTCAAATTTCCCTACTCAGTCAGGATGGGAACTGCTGGAATAGTTGTATTATTTACCAATATATTTAATATACTAATAAACATTTTAACTTATTTTAGCAAGCTTCTCTGAAAACATTTATAAATCTTTCTTTTTCTTTCCCAGACGAACAATACAATGCATTGAAATACATATTAAAGCTTAAAATTTGCTGTTGTCTTTGTCCTACATTGTGTTAAACTGATAAAATAGGAAGCATGGTGGACATCTACACAAATTCATAGTGTCAGGTCCGTCAAATGACCATGGTTGTCTTGAAACATTGTCTACCAATCAGCATTTCAAGCAAGAGCATGTTCAACAGATTTGGTAACCCTGTGATATTTTCATGACACTTCCTAAAGCAGTGATGGCAAACCTTTTTTTCCTCAGGTGTGCGTGTAGTATCGCATATGGACGAGTGCCCACATCCATAATTTAATGCCTGGGAACAGTGAAAATGGCCTTTCCCACCCCACAGGAGGTTCTCTGGAGGTCTAAAACAACCCATTTCTCAACCTCTAATGGGTCCACTGGTAGGCCCGTTTTTCACCTCCCGAGGCTCCACAGGCAAAAAATGGCCTCCCTCATCCCCCCTGAGACTCTCTGGAAGCCAAAAATGCCCTCCCAGAGCCTCCGGGTGAGCCAAAAATCAGCTGGCGAGCACGCACATGCACATTGGAGCTGAGCTAGGGTAACGGCTTGCGTGCCAGCAAATATGGCTCTGCGTGCCACCTGTGGCACCCGTGCCATAAGTTCGTCATCACAGTCTTAAAGCATTAAACCTGAGCTGATGGAGCAGCTGGTGCTTTAAAAAATAAACCTCCCACTTTGCTAAAACCAAGTTGAATGCATCGACAGAATGAGCGCCCACATTCACATTGATTGCTGAGGATGAATGATCATTATTTGGATTTGTTTTTCATCAGTTTGATGCTTGAAATCCACATCTAACTGTGGATCCCGTTCAGTTGAGCCAGATGTCACCCTTACCATTATTAATTCTCAGCTGTACAATTAACTTAGGTTCAGACAATTCTCCAGCTTATTAATTGGGGAAATATCTACAAACTTTACATCTTCTAGGAATAAGACAGGTGTCGATGCAAGCTCTGGACTTGTCAAATCAGCTTGTGATGGACGATAAAATGACTGGAAACTCGCAGCTAATTTTACCTTGGTTCAAGCAATAACAAGATCTGGAAATCTCCTGATTTGACAGCATTTTTCCCCACCCAAATGAGTGCTGTGACATATATAGCTGCTGTCATATCCCCGAGTTTGCAGAGAGGGGCAGCATACAAATCTAAATAATAATAATAATAATAATAATAATAATAATAATAATAATAATAATAACTGTTCTGTTGAGCTCTCTGGTAGAATCCTCCCAAAACTGCACAGATACAATTTCAGACACACACACGTTTGAAAATTCAAAACAATGTTCTTTATACCGAAAATGCAAATAAACAGAGTACTCTTTTTGTATAGCAAAGAGCACTTGTCTCCAAACAAATTGGTAATTTATACAAGTCCCTTATCAGTTCTGTGATACTTAGCTTGCAGCTGTGAGGCAATTCACAATCCTTCTTCTTTCACAAAGTGAAACACACTTTGCTCTGGGGTAGTTTCAAAGCGGGGGAAAATCAGCATACAAAGATCAAAGTCAGCAAAGCAGTCATGAAACACAAAGATCAGATAATCCTCCACAATGGCTATTTATAGCAGCCTCACTAATTACCACAGCCCCACCCAACCACAGGTGGCCTCATTTTCTTTGATAATAATCTCTCAGTTGTTGTTGCCTATGCATCGCTCTCCGCATGCGTGGCTGAATCATTAACTCTTGTTCTGAATCCAAGGAGGAGCTAGATAATTGATCTCCTTCTGAGCTGTCTGCCACCCTTTCCTCCTCCCTGTCACTCATGTCTTCTTGGTCAGAGAGCCTTTATCAGCAGATTCCACCGGGGGCAAAACAGGCCTGCAGCAAGTGGATATCTCCCCCACATCCACAGTCCTTGGGGCAGGAGTTGGGACAGAGCTAACCACAAATAATAATAATAATAATAATAATAATAATAATAATAATAATAACAACAACAACAACAACAACAACAACTTATTATTTCCTGGGAGATAAGGTGTCTGGATCAACACAGGCATTCCTCCATCTCATCATAGGCAGTGAATATTTATGCTTGTGCTGCATTGTTTCTGATTGTTTTGGGGCCAAAAAAGAGCTGTAATGAAAAGAGGGATCTCACTAACTGTTCCTGTTAGGTTAGGAGCTAAGCCATCTAAAATATACTGAATTTATTTGAATCTCTGCTGCCCACCACTCCATATAGCTAGGAAAGAACTGAGACTAGTTAAATACATCGAGGATTAATTCAGAGACAAATAGGATTTTAATAATACTTGTATTCTGGTGAGGTGGGGTGGGGGTGGGAATCACAAGAACAACCCACAAGAACAATCCAATTAGAATCAAGAGCAAATGCAACAAAATTAAATTTTCACACACACACACACACACTCCCCCATCCCTAGTGGAATAAATTGCTCAGCAAGCAAATCCTGTGGGTAGAAAAGAAAAATACAAAGTTCGCGGAAAGAAAAAATCCTAGAGAATATCCAACCCCCATCCGCAAAGAAAGAACTGATGATTTTAATGATAAAAATCATTAGCCCAGCAATTCATGTCCAAAGTCCCCAAAACTCATCTCAACAGTCACTTCCCCAACAAGCATTCTTTATATCTAGGATCACATCGGCAACGCTGTATATAGACAATCTATCATACTATCAATCATATAGCTCAATAGCAGAATCAATATCAAATGTTTCAGAATTTTGTAATGCTTCAGGATTTTGTAAATTTAATACACCACTGCTCACTGGTTTTCTTTCTTTCTTTCTTTCTTTCTTTCTTTCTCTCTCTCTCTCTCTGTCTCTCTCTTTCTTTCTTTTCCATCAAAATTTCATGGAGTCGGGTGTTGGTACGGGTGGGTCATAAGCTTTAAAGAAACAGTTCACTACAATTGCAAGGTGAAATCTATTGCTAACATATTTGGAGAAGAAATTGTTTTTTTGCATAATAGTTTTTTCTGTGGCAACATGTGTAATCCCTTTCTAACTTATTCATTTATTATTATGTATTTATTTATTGCACTTTTATGCTGCCCCTCTCCGTGGGCGGCACACATATTCTAAATACTCAGGGTTTCTCTCCAGATTATATAAATCTTTTGTCTTTTGCCCACTTTGGTCCTTTTAAATCAACCCCACCAAACAACAATGTTAAGAATTTGTCCCACAAAATCCAGCCAATTTAGAACTTTTCAGCCTTTCCCGATTGCTGCCGTGAGTCAATAAATACTGTCACTTTGTCCTGTGTTTGGCATTGTTTTAACCTTGCTGCAACATAGGTAAACATGGATGATCAATATACTATTCAGTACCTTAATTGATCAAATTAAAAAAGGAAACAAAGCAAAAAGCAAAGGGGACAACTTTCCCTTGCTTGGCTTGAAGCCTTTATTTGACCTTTTAATTAATTTTGAGTCATATACTGTACATAGATTTTCAGATATGACCTTCATTTTATCCAATAAAATCTTGTGTACTGCCATACAAAGTTTCCTTGCATTTGATTATCATATTATAACTGATATTTAGCAATGAGTATGCCCTATATTGGTGAGTTAATGATTGAACATAAAGAGATTTTCAGTACTAAATGTATCTTTAATTTAACTGCATCTTCTTTGAATTAAAAAATTAGCAAATTTGACAACAGAAAAAAAGTGCTGTTCTATTGTCATCATTGTCATTATTATTATTATTATTATTATTATTATTATTATTATTATTATTATTTATTGGATTTGTATGCCGCCCCTCTCCGCGGACTCGGGGCGGCTAACAACAGTGATAAAAACAATATGTAGCAATCCAATAATAAAACAACTAAAAACCCTTATTATAAAAACCAGACATACATACTGACATACCATGCATAAACTGAAGAGGCCCAGGGGGAAAGAACATCTCAGTTCCCCCATGCCTGACGGCAGAGGTGGGTTTTAAGGAGCTTACGAAAGGCGAGGAGGGTGGGGGCAATTCTGATCTCTGGAGGGAGTTGGGTCCAGAGGGCCGGGGCCACCACAGAGAAGGCTCTTCCCCTCGGTCCCGCCAAACAACATTGTTTAGTTGACTGGGACCTAATCGGTCACTGGGATTCGTCATCATCTTACTGAACATTTATGTTATTTTGATTCCATTTTTGGGGTCCTTAACAATATCTTTAGAGTTTTTCCTTTTATGGTATCAGTCTCAAAAGGTTAATGCCTTCTGCCTATTTATAGCTTGTTTCCTTTCTTTTGCTATATGTTCACGTTAATCCTAGCCCATCATAATAAGAGCCTTGTCACAATCAAACCAACTTAGAAATCTATAAAAGGGATAAGCTGGAATGTATGTTTATTAAAGTCATACCAGTTAATTCAAGCTCTTTTTTGCCTATGCTTATTAAAATATGAGATGCTTCAAAATTACTTACTGTAGGAATGTATTAGCATCATTGGAATTAGTCTGAGGATTGTGAATTAATATAAAATAGTTTTTTTGCAAAGAAAAGAAATCAGCCAAACACTGTAACAGCAAGAAAAATTAGTTTATTAAGCACAAACTGAAGGATATTAATGGAAGAGACTCAGTAGGTGGTTCTTTCTATCTATGTTACCACATTTTTATTTCACTCAGCCTAGAACTTTCCCTATGGGAAATGCCATCAAAAGTAATTCTAAGAGAAAAGAATTACTTTATCCCGTATAAGAACTTATTTGCACATTAAATCAGCAGAAAAGCCACGAAAAGGCTTTAAATAAATACAATGGCCCAGACGTCTCAATTTCAGATATACAAAATATGTTTAACTTAGATAAAATGTGCCTGCATCGTATCTGACCACCTTAGACTTTACTATGTAGTCTTGTAGTTTACTGGTGTTACTGTCAAAAGATCTTTCAAATACATGCTTTAAGGAATATTCTTCTAGATTTGGTTCCAAGTGGGGTAAAAGGCACTGGATTCATGGAAGTTGCTTGGAAAGAAAGTTTAATGGAGGACAGGAGCACATGGCATAAGTTCCTGAACAGGAAAGGTGGATCACATGCTTCCAGATGTTGGGTATATGTTCACGTTAATCCTAGCCCATCACAATAAGAGCCTTGTCACAATCAAACCAACTTAGAAATCTATAAAAGGGATAAGCTGGAATGTATGTTTATTAAAGTCATACCAGTTAATTCAAAAAAGAACCAAGATGTTTGTTTTATGGCCTTTCTTGGGTTGCTTCCCAGGGACCTCAGGCTCCTGTGCAAGAAATGCACCCTGATTGGCTGTCAGACTCCCTTGGGGCCATGCAGGGGCAGCTCTATAGGGTGTGTTTTTTAGTTCAAGTTTGGCTGAGCCTTTCTGATTGATGGTGTAACGAAAGCACTTTGGGCAATTCCTAATATGTCTGTCTGAAGGAGGTAGATCTTTGTTATGTAGAATAGACTGGTCCAGGCTATTAACAAAATGGAGGGGGGAGATAAGTGACCTTGGCAATTCCTTGATTGCACATTGACAAGGGGGGGGGGGGTTTACTAACAGTGAGTCTTTTATTCTGCCTAAAAGCATATTTATTTATTCATTCATTCATTCATTCATTCATTCATTCATTCATTCATTCATTTATTTGATTTTTATGCCGCCCTTCTCCTTAGACTCAGGGCGGCTTACAACATGTTAGCAATAGCACTTTTTTAACAGAGCTAGGCTATTGCCCCCACAATCCGGGTCCTCATTTTACCCACCTCGGAAGGATGGAAGGCTGAGTCAACCTTGAGCCGGTGATGAGATTTGAACCACTGACCTTCAGATCTACAAGTCAGCTTCAGTGGCCTGCAGTACAGTACCTGCTGCGCCACTCCGGCTCATATTTCCAGGGATATTCTATGTAATATTCTGCCTTTTTAAATATTTCCTAGGACATTTCATTTTTCTAGGAGGGGGTGGGTGCTAACTTCCTACACAGATAAATACAAAATCCATCCAAATATTGTTTTGTAATGTAATTTTGCCATGAAGTGCTGCATATAATTGGATGGGTTCATCAAAAAGACAAAAAGAACATTGAACCTTCACACACAATCACCATCTCTTTTCATGCGGGCAATGTCAGAACCCCCACACAGAAAGCATGGCGTTTTGGTCACAAATACCACTTGCCACATTTGCTTCCCCTGTTGCAACTTTTAAAGACTCAATCTTTCCCACTCTTTCCATTGACATCACATTCATTTTAAAGTCACCACCTGCTACAAGGTGGATTAGTTGCCAGGAACATGGCGGATTTAGCCAAGGGTAGGCTGAAAAAAGGTGGGTTTGGAAAATAAAAGAAATGCTGGGAGATTAAGATGTCAGCCAAGGTTCATGGTGGGAAGTGCTTGATAGATAGGAAATTGGAGAGAAGTCTCTTTAGCATATAAATAGGTTTAATTACAGTGCATGCTTGTGTCTTTTATAAGTGGCATTTATTTTGCTGTTTTTATTGTCCTTGTCTTTTTCTATCCATAGTATACTTTTTCTGAGAATTCAACTACACTGCTCAAAAAAAATAAAGGGAACACTTATCCTTGTCGCACGAATCCCAGCGACCGATTAGGTCCCACAGAGTGGGCCTCCTCCGGGTCCCGTCAACTAAACAATGTCGGTTGGCGGGCCCCAGGGGGAGAGCCTTCTCTGTGGCGGCACCGACTCTCTGGAACCAACTCCCCCCGGAGATCAGAACTGCCCCTACTCTTCCTGCCTTCCGTAAACTCCTCAAAACCCACCTTTGCCGTCAGGCATGGGGAAACTAAACATCTTCCCCTGGGCACGTTGAATTTATATATGGTATGCTTGTGTGTGTGTATGTTAGTATAGGGGTTTTTCTTAAATTTATAATATTTTAATTAATTGGATTATGTATTGGATTGTCTTTTCACTTGTTGTGAGCCGCCCCGAGTTTTCGGAGAGGGGCGGCATACAAATCCAAATAATAAATAAATAAAAATAAATAACTCCCAGTAAATCAAACTTCTGTGAAATCAAACTGTCCACTTAGGAAGCAACACTGATTGACAGTCAATTTCACATGCTGCTGTGCACATTCAACTTTGTACAGAACAAAGTATTCAATGAGAATATTTCATTCATTCATATCTAGGATGTGTTCTTTGAGTGTTGCCTTTATTTTTTTGCGCAGTATATATGGGGCCAGACTTCCAGACTTTCATAGCCAGTGAGGCAAACATGTTTTTCATTTCACAATTTAATAAATGGGTTTATTCTCATATGGGGCAGAGGTGGTATTCAGCCACTTTGAACTGGTTCAAGTTAACTGGTAGTAGCCAACTGCAGGTGGGCCTGCCCTTCCCTGCCCACCCCAGTGCTATTTAGTTACATTTTCAAGCCGTGTGCATGCGTGCAAGCAAAGTACATGTGCGGAAGGCATACACGCATGAGTAGAAGATGCAGGTGCTCACATGAGGCTGGGTGAACTAGTAAGGAACTTATGTGAATCCCACCTCTGATATGGGGATTTAATTCTTTGTCAGAGGTACACCAAGACATAGTCAAACCTCTGAGCTATTCAGTCAAGAAGCACATCCAGAACTTCCACATCTAATTTTATTGTAAGGTTGCATTATATATTATATTATATTTATTGGATTTGTATGCCGCCCCTCTCCATAGACTCGGGGCAGCTAGCAACAATGATAAAAACAGCATGTAACAATCCAATAATAAAACAACCAAAAACCCTTATTATAAAACCAAACATACACACAAACATACCATGCATAACTTGTAATGGCCTAGGGGGAAGGAATATCTCAACTGCCCCATGCCTGGCGGTATAAGTGAGTCTTGAGTAGTTTACAAAAGACAGGGAGGGTGGGGGCAGTTCTAATCTCCAGGGGGAGTTGGTTCCAGAGGGCTGGGGCCGCCACAGAGAAGGCTCTTCCCCTGGGGCCCGCCAAACAACACTGTTTAGTCATCGGGACCCAGAGAAGGCCAACTCTGTGGGACCTTATCAGTCGCTGGGATTCGTGTGGTAGCAGGCGGTTCTGGAGGTAATCTGGTCCAATGCCATGTAGGGCTTTAAAGGTCATGACCAACACTTTGAATTGTGACCGGAAACTGATCGGCAGCCAATGCAAGCCACGGAGTTGAATCTTTCAAGTCTGAGAGTACATCTCTCCCCTCTTGCCTTTGTAGCCCCAAATTTATAATTATTATTTTGAACAATATTTCTTAAAAAGCACCAATCAGTAGGAATTTTAAGACCTGGAATGAGGAGGTGGAACAATATTCTAAAGTTTTCATCAGAGAAGGTAGCTTTTTTAAAATGGAAGTAACTCATAGAATATTATTTTAGTTAAGTATATATCTAGGAAAGGTCAATCTTTATGCATGACTAACTGGAATTTGTATTTTACATTCATATGCCTGCCCCTGCAGCAAAACTTTCAACTGAGCAGAAAATACTTTTCCAATCAGCCATTTCCTAAAAACAATCACATAACCGTAGTTCTAACAGTGCCTGAACTACCACTGTGACAATTTGCCACGATTTAACTTTTAAATTTGAAAACACTGACTTGATGGCAAAAATGAGAAGTAGCAAGAGCAAATGCATTTCAACAAAGGGCAACCCTCGTCATGTAATTGTCACAGGTTTGTGTCAAACAGACATACACTCACAGTTGTGGATAATTGCCTTACACCTTTGCTTTCCTTTCGCTTCCAAACATGTGGAATAATTTTGCATTTCCTAGAAAGACATCTCATCTCATTCCTTTCTTGAGATTATTTTTTAAATGTTCAAAACAGGCTAGCTATCTACTTTTTGTGTGGAATGTACAATCATTTGAAGGCATGTTAACGCATATGATCGGGACATACTTTTTAATTGCTTCATATTACTTCAATATTCTTAACACTGTTAATAAGGTATTAGCAGGAGATTAAGTTTAGACAGCATGATCAAACTACTGTATATTCCAAAATAGATTCTACTTCTTATCTGGCAAGGTACATGAATGCTTATTTTAAGGCTAAGACTCTTCTGAGTAAGAAATGAAGGCTTTATTCTCTGACAAGATGATCTGCTTCGATATTCCAGCAAATCTGGCGAAAATGTAGATGCAATCCAACAAATATAGATGCTAGCCAACATTATATGTTTGCGGAGTCCCCTCACATTATATTTGTAAGTATCGCATTTTTCACTCCATAAGATGCACCTGACCATAAAATGCATCTAAAAAAATATTCTGCTCCATTGCACTCACCACCAGTCAGCTCACCAATGGCTGGGTCCTGGCTGACTGAAAACACTGCCATTGCTGCTATGTTTGCTGCCTCTATCGAAGAACTCTGGAGCCTTCACCCTTGTTGTGGTTAGCTCTAGCCCAGCTCCTGCCCCAAGGAATGTACAGGTGGATGTGGGGGAAACATCCACATGCCGCAGGCCTGTTTTGCTCCCAATGGAACCTGACGATGAAGCCTCCTCTGACCAAGGAAGTGTGAGGGACAGGGAAGAGGGGAGTTTGGCAAACAGCCCAGGAGGAGATCAATCATCTGTATCATCCTTGGATTCTGAACAAGAATTAATGACACATCCATGCATGTGTAGGGTGATGCATAGGAGACAACAACTGAAGGATTATTACAAGAGAAAATGAGGCCACGTGTAGTTGGGAGGGGCTGCTGTAATTAGTGCTACAGATAAAAGTGCAACCTGGTGTTTTAGCCTCATGGCAGTTTATCTGATTCATTGTTTCGTCAAGATCGTGATTTTTGTGCTGTTCAAGATTGTGAGTGGACTCTCTGGACTTTAGAATTGAACTCAATTTCCCAGTTATTGGGTGAGCAATTGGATTGCATTTAACCTGTGCCTTGTGTGTACCAGAAAATCCCTTTGACATTTAAAAAGGGAGCTGTTTCTGTTTTTCTATTTATAAAAACTTTTGGGTTTTTTTCCCTTTTATCGTGTGGTGTGTGTCTTCCTGGACTAATTACCCTGTAATTATGGGCGGTTGAAACATGCCAGCAGAACAACCCCCAAGCGGCTGATTGGCGGATGGATCAGCTTCAAAGAATACCACCAATCAGCTGTTCCAGGCAGCACTGATGCAATATTCACTCCATTAGATGCACAGACATTTCCACCTATTTTGGGGGGAGAGGGGGAGTGTGTTTTATGGAGAGAGAAATACAGTAATTATATTCTCCAAACTGGATATCAATCCCTTTTACTGTCTTGTTCTCCTTTCCTGCTTGCTATGTTGCTTTAAGGTAAACATTCAAAAAGTATACTTCATATTATTTTACTAGTCTGAATTGTTCTAATATAATATTGCCTTAGAACATTTGGGAATACATTTCTCCCCTGTGATAAATAGCATAACGTCTTTTTTTATTTTTAAAAGTTGTTCCTGAATCTACAGAATTATCTATTCATTCTCTCTCTGTCTCCTCCTTTTCCTTCTCTCTCCTATCCTTTCTTTCTCATCATATGTTTTTTAATATCCACAATTGTTGCCTTCATTTCAAATGTAATTTCTATTCACTAAGGCTGCATTACTATTACTGCTTGTAAATAGTATCCTTACAATTTATATTTTGCTTGTATCCCTACAATTTATATGAATAGTCACTTCGAGAAGGTTGGCATAGAAGTCAAATAAATAAACAAACAAACAGAATAGAATAGAATAAAAAACTCATCTATGTTACCAGGCTTGGGGCCATTAGATTCTAGCCCCCTGGCCAACAAATGTAATGTATGTCTGTTGGTTGAATGGGAATGACTGGTTTTTAATGTTACTTGGGCTTTTAGATTAACTAGTTTAAAATAATTGGGTTTAGGATGTCTATATAGTTTCTTTTATATGTTGTAAGCCCGCCCCCGCCCCGAGTCCTCAGAGAGGGGCAGCATATAAATCCAATGAATGAATGAATAAATAAATAAATAAATAAATAAATAATGTATCTTTTATTTTATCTATACTGAGAGCATAAGCACCAATGACAAATTCCTTTTGTGTCCAATCACATTTGGCCACTAAAGAATTCTACATTCTATTTTGCACTTCTCAGCCAACTCTAACAATTGTTTGCCTCATGAAGAAGGAAAATTTTCCTCGCCTTGTGCTCTGCAGGAAACCTGCTGGGCTTGAAAAATGAGAGTAGACAATATTGTAATCTACTTTCACTGAAATGCAGATGGATTATGGAATCAACACTGGACTGGTCAAAATACGATGAACAACAAATCTGCTTTTGGCCCAGGAAAAACTATGCATTTTTAAATTATGATAGGCTAGAATCCATAGATGCATCTGTGCCCTACTATGCCATGAGTTCAGTAGGGCTGCTTTTCCACCCATGTGCTGTAAATGATTTCTTTTGAAAAGATTTTCTTTTGAAAGGTGACTGTGGCAGATACAGTATATGACCAATGTGTTTATCAAGTCATTTTCTTCTTTAGGTCTTTGTTTAGTGGTCTAGAAGTTTATTTTATTAATCAGATTTGTATGCCGCCCCTCTCCGCAGACTCGGGGCGGCTCACAGCAATAATAATACGATATAAACAAATCTAATATTTAAGTTAATTTAAAACCCCAATTTAAAAACCAATCATACATACTAGCATACCATGCATAAATTTTATAAGCCTAGGGGGAGAGAAAGTATCAATTTCCCCATGCCTGACGACAGAGGTGGGTTTTAAGGAGCTTGCGAAAGGCTAGGAGGGTGGGGGCAACTCTGATATCCGGGGGGAGTTGGTTCCAAAGGGTCGGGGCCACCACAGAGAAGGCTCTTCCCCTGGGTCCCGACAAACGACATTGTTTAGTTGACGGGACCCGGAGAAGGCCAACTCTGTGGGACCTAACTGGTCGCTGGGATTCGTGCGGCAGAAGGCGGTCCCGGAGATATTCTGGTCCGGTGCCATGAAGGGCTTTATAGGTCATAACCAACACTTTGAATTGTGACCGGAAACTGATCGGCAACCAATGCAGACTGCGGAGTGTTGGTGTGACATGGCGTATTTAGGAAAGCCCATGATAGGTCTCGCAGCTGCATTCTGCACGATCTGAAGTTTCCGAACACTTTTCAAAGGTAGCCCCATGTAGAGAGCATTACAGTAGTCAAGCCTTGAGGTGATGAGGGCATGAGTGATTGTGAGCAGTGACCCCCGGTCCAAACAGGGCCGCAACTGGTGCACCAGGCGAACCTGGGCAAACGCCCCCCCTCGCCACAGCTGAAAGATGTTTCTCTAATGTCAGCTGTGGATCGAGGAGGATGCCCAAGTTGCGGACCCTCTCAGAGGGGGTTAGTGATTTCCCCCCCAGGGTAATGGATGGACAGATGGAATTGTCCTTGGGAGGCAAAACCCACAGCCACTCCATCTTATCAGGGTTGAGTTTGAGTCTGTTGACACCCATCCAGGCCCCAACAGCCTCCAAGCACCGGCACATCACTTCCACTGCTTCGCTGACTGGACAAGGGGTGGAGATTTAAAGCTGGGTATAATATGCATATTGATGATACCTCACCCCATGCCCTTGGATGATCTCACCCAGTGGTTTCATGTAGATATTAAATAGTAGGGGGGAGAGGACCGACCCCTGAGGCACCCCACAAGGGAGTAAGTTAATTTCTATTATCTCTTCTTCACCAATTCCTGTTTGATTAAATATTGCCTTTTTTGCATGCCATCTATTCCATGTCACCTATCCTTTGTGTAGAAAGTTGAAAAAGTTTCACAGCCAAATATCTTTCCTACAAAATAGTCTGAAACAATTAACTAGATAAGTTGACTGGCACTGTGAGTATTTCTGAAACTCATGAATATCAAAATTTCCCAGGATTTTGTTCTATCTTTGGAAATATTTCACAGGGGGAAGGGCCTGAAAATACCATGCATTCAGCTTTAAGCTGCCTTATTAAGAAATAAATGTCTCACTCTCTACAGCAGGGGTCCCCAAACTTTTTACACAGGGGGCCATTTCACTGTCCCTTGGACTGTTGGAGGGCCAGACTATAAAAAAAAACTATGAACAAATTCCTATGCACACTGCACATACCTTGTTTTAAAGTAAAAAACAAAATGGGAACGTACTATTTAGAGGGGGGAGAAGGTCTGAAATTCATATATGTTTATGTTTTGTTTTTAATTTTCTTTTGTTAACATCTTATTGGCTATATTGGTTTTCTTGGCTTACCTGATTGGCTATATTGGTTTTCTTGGCTTATGAAAAATGTATAAAGAAAGAAGGAAGCACTTTGGCATAATGGTTAATAAGTTAGAAATATAATTGGTGTTGCACTTTTTGAAGGAACATTTAGGAGGAAATTTAATTAAAAGAAAATGAATGTAACTGGATGACAAAATTAGAAAAAAAAACTTTTGCAACTTTTTTGATGATTGATATTAGTTACTAACAAAATACCGCATTTTATTCATGGAAAATTATATGGTACACTGTGTTGCTTGAATGTATATTGAGAGAAAAATTTAAAAAAGTTACACACACACCCAAAACAGTCTTTCCTTCCTCTGTCCCTCCATTCATTTCATTCTTCCTTCCTTCCTTTCTTTTTTCCTTGTTCCCTCCATTTCTCCTTCCTTCCTTCCCTCCTTCATTCCTCTCCTCCTTCCCTCCCTCTCTTTCCCTTTTCTTTCTTTCTCTCTCTCTTTTCCCTGTGCTCTTGTCACTCATTGGTGGGCCGGATAAATAGCCTCAGTGGGCCGCATGTGGCCCGCGGGCCGTAGTTTGGAGATCGCTGCTCTACAGTATATTTGCTCCAAAACTGAGACTTGTGTAAGGGAGAAATAAAGAGTTAACTGTTCATGACAAGATAAAACTCAGCCCTGTTTTGTCATGAAAGACAGGTGCCTTACCAGGGTTGCTTTCAAAAGAATCTTCGGCTGACAGTTTGACAAAATAACACTAGGGTTTTATATTAGTAGGAGTAGCAATAGTAGTAGTATTAGTGTTTAATTTTAGAAGGCTGCCTGAAGCTAAAATTGACATCACGTATAGTTTAATTATTCCCTTTTTCATTTATAACAACACAACATAAGAATTAAATTTCTTCCTGTTATGCCTATGATATACCATGTGATCAATCTCCTGTTTTAGAATTTTGTTTTATATGGGAAAGTTGCCTAAAAGTAATATGGGTGACAAGCAAATACAGTGGTGCCTCTACTTACAAACTTAATTCATTCCATGACCAGGTTCTTAAGTAGAAAACTTTGTAAGAAGAAGCATTCTTTCTCATATTAATCAATGTAAAAGCAAATAATGTGTGTGATTGGAGAAACCACAGGGAAGGTGGAGGCCCTATTTCCTCCCAGGAGATTCCTAGAGAGGCCCCACAGAGGCATCTCCCTGCTTTTTCCGGTTACAGTTTTGGAGGCTCAGGTTTGGAAGTGGAAAATGGTTCTTGAGAAGAGGCAAAAAAATCTTGAACACCCGGTTCTTATCTATAAAAGTTCATAAGTAGAGGTGTTTGTAGGTAGAGGTACCACTGTATAAGGAATAAATTAAATAAATACATTAATTAAATAAGTAAATAAAGATGTGAAGTCTTGCAGAATGATTTAGGTTGTGATCATGCAAACTGTCCAACACGTGGTCTTCCCAATAACCTGGTTACAATAAATATGTTATTCATTACAAGATGAAGAGAGATCCAAATTTATACTTCAAAAAATACTTTCTCTTCTCATTTTTAACTCCATGTAAAATATGTATGGTGGCTGTAGTGTCTCATAAATGAGACGAAATAAATTAATAGTGTGTAGTGTTGGGCGAACCCAAACTTTTGCCAAACCTCCGGGTTCAGCATTCGGGAGACCACCGAGAAGCCCCCGGCTGTTTCTGAAGGTGACAGCTAGGCGGCGGTGCTTCCCAGAACAGCCCGGGAGCTGTTGGCCGGTCAGGAGGCGCAAAAGGAGGTGGGGAATCCCATGAGGGGATTCCAGGGGCAGAGCTTTGACGTCACTGAGATGTCCTTCCTGGAGTCCCCGTTTCAGCCGGCCAGGAAGGATGTCTAAGTGACGTCAAAGCTCCGTCCCTGGAATTTCCTTGTGGGATTCCCCACCTCCTTTTTTGCCTCCTGACTGGCCGACAGCTCCCCGGCTGTTCTGGGAAACACCGCCGCCCAGCTGTCACCTTCAGAAGCAGCCGGCGCGCTTCTCGGCGGTCTCCCAAACGCCAAACCTGGAAGTTCGGCAAAAGTTCGGGTTCAGGAGAGCGCCAGGAAGTGCCCCGGCTGTTTCGGAAGGTGACAGCTGGGCGGTGGCGCTTCCTGGCGCTCTCCCGAACCCGAACCCGAACTTTTGCCGGACTTTCACCCAACACTAATAGTATGTATTATTGTGTAATAAAGCTAATCTAAAATGGGAAGGAAGACCAGCAAGATCTTATTCAGCCAAAGGTTAGCAACTTCCAGCTGAAGAAATATAAATATTTGTTCTGTTGTCCGAGACTGTCTGAATCTCAATCAGAATCTAAATAAAAATTATCTCAAGCACTTTCACCTTATCCAGGTTATATAGCACTTGGTTACTGTTAGCTTGGTACACTTTTTAGGAAAAGTGATGTAAAAAGTTGCTAGGAATTTGTTACCATTCCCATTTAAATGTTTAGATTTTTTTTTTGTTCTAATTTCTAAGTCTTCAGGAGCAACCCTACACAAACCTGCTAAGACATAAGCCAAATGACCTGGTTTACTCAAAGGAATTAGAGCCTTTATATTATTTTAGTACCACAATGAAAAGTAGGAAATAAAAGGTTTTAAATATTGTACAGAGACACTCAGCTTGTTCACTTTATGACAATAGAATGATGAATTTTGTGGCAGCGGCACTCACTGACGGCATGAAAGGTTAATAATTCGTTTAAACATTCATTACATGTCCTTATCAAAGTCATCTTAATTTCACAAAGACCTTAAGTTTCTCTTCAGGGAAGCTCTCTCTCAGGGATCCAGTTTGATACTTTATTAACAAAATGGCAAGCGCAAAGCTCCATGTCAAAACTGGCTGATGATGTTCTAAATTGGTGTTCCTCCCGCAGCTGAAAACCCACTTTCAGAAGTTGGTTTGCAAAGGTGTGTTCCCCAGAAGGCATCAATGTTTCAGTTGTCAGTCAGTATTATTTAATTTCCTAATGACATACAGTAGACTGTCAAAGAATAAGGTTTTTAACAATGCTGCTGTTTTTGAATCTTTATCTCATCTAAAATAGAAGAGACTCTGGTTAGTTGAAGCTATAATTTTTGCCTTGTTTTTAATAGGAGTCACAACACATATATTGTACTTACCTGGATTGGAACATTTTGTTTCTAAACATTATTAACCTTTCTGCTTCGAAGACCAAAAAAAAAATGCTTAATTGAGTGCAGGAAAGTTAACATTTAATGTCTGACAAGTAATAGAATGTAACATGCACACAAACAAACACACACATACAGTATATTAGCGTATGTTGAAAGTACCACTAGCAAGTTATAATACTGTTGTATATATATTGTCCTTGAATTTTAAAAAGTATTGCTTTAGGTTACAACAGGGAAAGAAGAAAAGATATTAAATACAAAAATACCAAAAAGCATAAAACAGCCAAAAAAAAGGCAGTCAGTTTAAAACAGCCCAAAAAAGGCAGTCAGTTTAAAAGGCAACATTGCAAAGCATTACAATAATATTGCAATTACATACTTTTTAAGAAATGTTAGAACTCTGACATCAGATTCAATATTGTTCAATATTTCCCATATTTTGAAAGAGAACCAGTTGAAAGGAGTGCATTTATTTTTTCAAACAAGGAATTGTCATCTAACTTACATGTGTTTTGCCCAAGGACATAATACAAGGTTTTTGCAACTTCAATAGTTGAAACAGAGCTGCATTGGTTGCCTATTAGTGTCTGGACACAATTCAAAATGTTGGTTATGACCAATAAAGCCCTACATGGCTTAGGACCAGATTACCTACGAGACTGCTTTCTGCCTCATGTATTCCAACAACCAGTCATATCCCACAGGTCGACCTTCTCCAGGTCCTGTCACTCAGGCAATGTCATCTGGCAGGGCCTAGGGGAAGAGCCTTCTCTGTGGTAGCTCCAGCCCTTTGGAACCAACTCCTGCCAGAGATTCACACCACCCCCACCCTCTAGGCCTTTTGCAAGGCCTTGAAGAGCCATCTTTGCCAGCAGGCATGGGGACCTTGAGTGTTAAGAGCCAATTCCGACCACAAATGGTTAAATTACTGGATGAAATTGGATGATTGTGTTTTTAAAATGGGGTTTTAGAATTTTTTAGATTTTTAATATTAGATTTCTACATGTTTTGAATAGTATTTATTATGTTGTAAGCCGCCCTGAATCGGTTAAGAAGGGCAGCTTAGAAATCTAATAAAATAGATAGATAGATAGATAGATAGATAGATAGATAGATGGATGGATGGATGGATGGATGGATGGATGGATGGATGGATGGATGGATGGATGGACGGACGGACGGACGGACGGGCAGGCAGGCAGGCAGGTAGATGATAGGTAGGTAAATAGATAGATAGATAGATAGATAGATAGATAGATAGATAGATAGATAGATAGATAGATAAATATTGAGATTGTATTTGTGATTAGAAGTGTAAAGAGATTATTCTACCTTGTTAATGTATATAATATATATTTTGTACTGGTATCTGTGTCTGAACAGTCCATTACTACTACCACTCACACCATACACTGTATTAAAGTTGTTTTGTGGATATATTTTTCCCTAAATAATCTATCAAAAGAGCATCTTGATAAGGGCAAAGAAGGAGAGTGCAAAAGGTAGCTTGAAACTCAACATTAAGAAAACTAAGATCATGGCGGCCGGATTTCTCAATTCCTGGCAAATAGGTGGTGAAGAAATGGAGGTAGTGACAGATTTTATTTTCCTGGGCTCCAAGATCACCGCAGATGGGGACTGCAGCGAAGAAATTAAAAGACACTTGCTTCTGGGGAGGAAAGCTACGACAAATCTAGACAGCATAGTAAAAAGCAGAGGTATCACCCTGCCAACAAAAGTGTATACAGTCAAGGCTATGATTTTCTCAGTTGCAATGTATGGCTGTGAAAGTTGGACCCTAAGAAAGGTTTAGCGCCAAAGAATTGAAGCCTTTGAACCATGGTCCTGGAGTAGACTCTTGCGAATCTCTTGAATTGCAAGGTGATCAAACCAATCAGTCCTAGAGATCAACACTGTTGGCATGGTTGCCAAAAGAAAGGAATCTTCATGCATATGTTCTGGGAGTGTGTGGAAGTTCAGAAATTTTGGAAGGAAGTGCAGGATGAAATAAATAAAATTTTAAATATTAACTGGATAATTACTGTTGTGATTCAGCCTGAGGCTGCTCAGGGACCAGCTGTGTCTCTGCTGGCTCCATGCCCGGAGGAGCAGGACACCGAAGAGGAGGGGGCTGAGCTGTCGGATGGGGGAGAAGACAGTCAGGAATGGCATGAGGAAGAACAGCATGAGAGCCCCGGGGGGGCGGCTCTCCCCAGCCAGTAGCTTGGAGTCATTAGGTGATGAAGCACAAGCCGTCATTGACATGCGACAGAGACGTTCAGATCAAAGAAAGGAGCAATTAAAAAAGTATTATCAGCACTGAATTAGGAACAGCTGGGCTTGGGTGTGGTCCTCCTTAGCAGGGTTTAAAAGGCAGGCAAGCCCTTGAAGCCATGTGGAGTGTTATCAGTTGGAGTTACGGTGACCTGCTTTGTTCTTGACGTCTCTGTTCCTGGCTTGTGGCCCAGCAGTTTGGAAGACTCATGGGAGGTGTAGGTCTGCTATCTACAGCCTCGTCTTGGCAGCAAGAATCCTGTATTGCTGCATGGACTTTTGCCTTCGTGGATATATTTGAAGATACAGCGTTTTCCTGTTTGTAAGGACATTTTCTGTTACCTGTGTTTTTCTTGAATTTTATAAACTGCCTTTGCCTTTTACCGGTGTGTCTGGCTTCTCTGTTTGGGTTGTTCTTGGCTTCCGGAGTGACCCAGACAGAACAATTACAAAAGAAATAGCGATACTAATTAAACAAAGAGAATTAAGAGATTTTAAAGAAATAAAAACTACAGCACAGGAAAGTGCTCAAGCAGTAGTGGTATTGGGTTGGAAAGAGTCTATAAAATGGACACTACAGAACTGGTACTGATACATGGTGGATCACATTCATTTTGAAATCATGGAAATAAGATTAAATAACTTTGATGAAAATAAATTGGAGAAGCTGATGGCACGATGGAATAAGGTGAAAGGTTATATGCTGATTAGAATCTGTGACGAAAATGTGAAAAATAAACTCCAATCACTCTTTTAATAATAACAAATGCAAAGTAGAGCTAAAGAAATAAAAATAATAAACTAGTAAATATTTGAACCCCCCACAATAGGTGGTGGTGGTGGTGGTATTGTCAGTCGGGTGATAGGCACATGCACTGTGCACTGTTTTATATTTTGTTTATGTAACTTTATGTGCAAAATCAATAAAAAATATATTTTTTTTAAAAAAAACACTGACTGCTCTTTAGAAGGCCAGATCCTAAAGGACACATGGAAGAAGAGCCCAATGCTGGGAAAGTTTGAGGACAAAAGTAGAAGGGGACCACAGAGAATGAGGTGGCTGGATGGAGTTGCTGAAAAGTCGGCACTTCAGAGGATGGTAGAGAACAGAACGGCCTGGAGGAACGTTGTCCATTGGGTCATGAGTCGGACATGACTTCACATCTAACAACAACAACAACTAATTCACACTCACTGCCTCATCTTGCAAGCAAATTTGTATCTGTCCAGCCAATGCTTTTCTTTAAACTCAACAAATAATAGAAAGATTTCAGTCGTAAAATGTTGTGTCATTTAACACTGAGTAGTTTTAAACTTCTCTCCAAGGACAGAGGTAATTTCATCTAAGATAGTTTATTGGAAGTTCTTGGGTTAGAACTATTTTTTTAATGTTGTGAAACTGCCCAGGATTATCCGGAATGGGACAGCTGAGAAATGTAACAGATAGATAAATAAGTAGATAACTCTTTCATGCTGATGCATCAAGCATTCTGGGAACAGTAAAACAGTGGTAAGAAATAACATTGACTTGCTAGAAGTGCTGCTATAATCGTAATAGGTACAGTAAAAAATAAAAATAAAACTCAAGTCTCAGAAGTGCTATTTTTAAAAAAATATTACATCAATTTATTTTTTTTTTAAAGGAAATAAATAGTTGCATGTAATCCACTAACAGCAGATTGTATACCTGGAAACATTATCTTGACTTTACTCAGATGCAGTCACAGTTGATTCACTGCCTGTCAAAATATTGAAGAATTACTAGAAGAATCTCTGTCTGGCTGCCAAGCAGATGGTTTCTATATATGTTGTATATAAACGCATATACATTTTGACTGTAGATTAGAATGGAGACCAGCTGTGTTTTATTGTATATTCAAGGACATAGCCTTCTTGAAAGACCACCAATTCATTATCCCTCCCCATCCCATTTTCTAAAGGGAATAAACCTCAATTGGATTCAGACAATATCTCACTATGGCTCAAATTGAATCAGAGGGTACTCAAAGGTGCTTTTTTCCAAGAGTCAACTGGACTTTCCTGTTTTTGAAGAAAAACAAGGCAGAAATGTCCCTCCAAGTATGAGTGCGTGTGTGCGTGTCTGTTAGTATATGGGGTTTTTTAAAAAAAATCTTCAAATATTTTAAATTTAGTCGGATTATTTATGATTTGTTCCACTTGTTGTGAGCCGCCCCGAGTCTTCGGAGAGGGGCGGCATACAAATCCAAATAATAAATAAATAAATAAAATAAATAAATAAAATATTTTATTTTATGTACGTTGAGAGCATATGCAGCAAGACAAATTCCTTGTGTGTCCAATCACACTTGGCCAATAAAAAATTCTATTCTATTCTATTCTATTCTATTCTATGAATGAATGAATGAATGAATGAATAAATGAATAAATAAATAAATAAATAAATAAATAAATAAATAAATAAATAAATAAATAAATTCACAGCATTCCCTTCAGATGATACCTCCTGAGAAGGCATAAACAGTTAGGAGGGGCATGTTTCTAATAAGCAGGTAGTGGTGTTTGCATTCTGCAGAACTTTGTCCATTTTCTCTGTTCCAACATAGCAATAGAAACATAGAAGACTGACGGCAGAAAAAGACCGCATGGTCCATCTAGTCTGCCCTTATACTATTTCCTGTATTTTATCTTACAATGGATATATGTTTATCCCAGGCATGTTTAAATTCAGTTACTGTGGATTTACCAACCACGTCTGCTGGAAGTTTGTTCCAATGATCTACTACTCTTTCAGTGAAATAATATTTTCTCATGTTGCTTTTGATCTTTCCCCCAACTAACTTCAGATTGTGTCCCCTTGTTCTTGTGTTCACTTTCCTATTAAAAACACTTCCCTCCTGAACCTTATTTAACCCTTTAACATATTTAAATGTTTCGATCATGTCCCCCCTTTTCCTTCTGCCCTCCAGACTATACAGATTGAGTTCGTTAAGTCTTTCCTGATACGTTTTATGCTTAAGATCTTCCACCATTCTTGTAGCCCATCTTTGGACCCGTTCAATTTTGTCAATATCTTTTTGTAGGTGAGGTCTCCAGAACTGAACAATAGCATTTAAACTTATATACCACTTCACAATGCTTTAGAAACATAGAAACATAGAAGACTGATGGCAGAAAAAGACCTCTTGGTCCATCTAGTCTGCCCTTTTACTATTTCCTGTATTTTATCTTAGGATGGATATATGTTTATCCCAGGCATGTTTAAATTCAGTTACTGTGGATTTCCCAACCACGTCTGCTGGAAGATTGTTCCAAGGATCTACTACTCCTTCAGTAAAATAATATTTTCTCATGTTGCCTTTGATCTTTCCCCCAACTAACTTCAGATTGTGTCCCCTTGTTCCTGTGTTCACTTTCCTATTAAAAACACTTCCCTCCTGAACCTTATTTAACCCTTTAACATATTTAAATGTTTCGATCATGTCCCCCCTTTTCCTTCTGCCCTCCAGACTATACAGATTGAGTTCGTTAAGTCTTTCCTGATACGTTTTATGCTTAAGATCTTCCACCATTCTTGTAGCCCGTCTTTGGACCCGTTCAATTTTGTCAATATCTTTTTGTAGGTGAGGTCTCCAGAACTGAACAATAGCATTTAAACTTATATACCACTTCACAATGCTTTACAGCCAGTGAAGTGCTACCAATTTTTTTACTACCACACTGTGGGTGTGGCTTATGCAAGACGCTCTGCATTTTCTTTCAACATCTTTCAGCGCAAATTGGGTGCTCTGGGGTGGAGCTCCATTTTTTCTACCCCACTGTGTCCCCCGTCCCATCCCCCCCCCCCCCGCATCCAGGCAGCAGCCCACCCCATTTACAGCCCTCTCTAAACGGTTTACAGAAAGTAAGCATATTGCCCCCAACAATCTGGGTCCTCATTTTACCAACTTTGGAAGGATGGAAGGCTGAGTCAACCTTGAGCCTACTGAGATTTGATCTGCCAAACTGCTGACAGCCGGCGATCAGCAGAAGTAGTCTGCAGAACTGCTCTCTAACCACTGCGCCACGAGACATAATCAAACAGCCTTAAATAACTAGGTAAGTCCATTCCCTGGGCATCTCCATAGGACTTGCACTATAAAAGCTATAGTGGAGCAGTGATTAGAATGCAGTATTGCCGATTAACTCTGCCCAAAGTCTAGAGTTCGATCCTGACTGACTCAAGGTTGATTCAGCCTCCCATCCTTCTGAAGTTGGTCAAATGAGGACCCAGATTGTTGGGGGCAAATATGCTGACTCTGTAAACTGCTTAAAGAGGGCTGAAAAGCACTAAGAAGTGGTATATAAGTCTAAGTGCTATTTCTTGAAATCAACTGTGAATGAAACCCAATGATTTTGATTTCTGATTTCTATGGTTCTTCCCAGGATCCTACTGTTTAATTTGGAAGGGATGGTGGAAAAAAAGTAGAAAATAGTTACATTCATCTGGAAAACAAAAAATCAAAATCAAAACTAGGTAAGTGCAGCCCTTACTTCTCAACACAATCCAATACTAATCTCAAATGCAAACTAATTAATGTAAGATGCATCGTTAACAAAATGCCTGAACTTCTTATACTGCAACATTTGACATTACATTTGTTAAATTGGAAGAATTGCGCTGGACACGTTGAAGCTGTAATCAGGTTTATTGAATACACGCTGAAACGCCAGCAACTATGTATAACAATTTCCAGCCAGCAAAGAACATGCAGAGAAAAACCCAGTGCATTTTTATTCTGGCTAGCTGTGTAGGTGCAGCTTGACAGTCATTTAAATCTGTTGGCCGTGCTTTAACCAATCAGCAGCTGGCATGCAAATAGCTGAGTACAGAATACCCCTCCCCTCTGGGTTTCGAAGCTCACATCAATCATTTAACCATGAGACATAATCCTGCGAATGGATTGGCTGCATAGTTCAGACAGCAGATCACCATCCATCTGTGACACCGGCTCTTGTGCAGTTTCACGGGGGCCTACAGGCCCTGCCTGTTCTGTGTCCCCCTGAGTGGATGTTGCAATACCTCTGCCAGACTCCAGGTCTTGTTGGCTGTCATCACTGGATTCATGGTGATGTTCAGGTGGGCCCTCGCTTTCTTCGTTTGCAGCTATGGTGTTGTCGGTGGGTTTTGGGTGCAGAGGCCCATGGTTATGAGGTTGGTTTTGGCCTGTGTTCTCTTTAAGCTGCAGGAAAGTGAAGGCTTGCCTCTTTCTGAGTTGGTCTATGTCTCTCCTCCATTCCCTGGCATCTTCTAATTGTATTGTATATGTCTTTGGACCTGGTATCCTGGAGACCACCACCTTCCCCCATTGCATTTCACATACACTTGGATGAATACCAGCTCCCTCACCCTTAGACTTTCCTCTGGAACCTGGGGTGTTTTGTGTGTTTCTTGTATGTAAGTGGGGTGCATCCTGTCTAGTTGTGAACGCAGTCTCTTTCCCATCAGGAATTCTGCAGGACTTTTATTCGTTGTGGTGCACAGTGTTATGTGTTGTGCCAGGAGGAACTCATCTAATCTTTCCTGCCAATCTCCTGGTGCTGACCTACTGAGGGCTTCCTTGGTTACCCTCACCATGGGTTCTACTTGACCATTGCTTGCCAGACAATATGGGGATACTAGTGTGTCTATCTTTCACCAAGCCTGAAAAATATCAGACCATTTTAAGAGAACTAATTCAGTTCTTCAGTATTTATTTATATGGAATGTCAAATGTATACACTTGATTTAATCCATTTCTATACTCACCTTTCTGTTTATCCCAATGCTCAAAGGCATTTGCAACAATTCCAAACAGCTTAATAATTAGGTTTTCTGGCCAAGAGTTATACTTTCCTTCCCACTGGTCTTCCAACCGATAATACTTGACATGTAGGAAGACTGCTTGGAAGGAATTACATTATTGTATTTCTCATGGATATAAAGACACATTATAGGCCATTGGAGATTTACAAGAGATCTTTCTCTGCTTATTCCTAACATTTCAAAGCATACTGGACAACTATACTGTTAACAATTTGAGGACAATACATTCTGTTCTGCTTATTCATCTCTGGTCTTCTACATCTGATCTTTTCCCTCAGTCAGCAGTGAGACAGAATTAGAATAGAGCTTACTACATGCTACAAGGAGAAGAGTAAAGTTTTCACAAATTCTTCTTTATCTAGAATTCGCAAAGGCATTAAAAAAAGACTTTAAATGTTGTGCATAAAGCTCTGGGCTCAGAAAATGTCTGCATAAGACTGATGTAAAAATAACATTGCTTTTTCATAGCTATGAGGACACGTAATTCCTTTTCTCTGTTGTCATCTACAAATGTGCTGGTAAAGATAAGGAAATGCCTGTATACATTTTTGAAAAGGTGAGGCATTTTTGAGATAATTGAAAGCCCATGTTAATACAAAGCAAATATTATGCAAGGTGAGAATATCCAAAAAAATATCAATCAGTTGGGGTAGTGAAAGAGTCTTCTTCAGAGATGTCAAAGCCAGTTTCACAATGTCATTCTCAAACTAAAGTAATCTGATTTCATTTTTTCAGTATGACATTTCGTTTGCTATCTGTTTTCTCTTTTTATATCCAGTAAGATCAATTCTTTCAAGTGAAGTTTGAATTGATGGAGTCAACAATGTAAAACTGGTTTGCTTTTTCCAGATTCCCCCCCCCCCTCCCAAATCTAGCCTAGAATTCTAACATTTTTCTGCTGGTCCCCTTTCCACATTTGATACAAATTAATTATTGATATTACTTAAATCAATCAATCAATCAGTAATATTTTTTTGATCAAGGACCAACAAAATTTAAAAGAACAAATAGATAAATATAATAATATAACAACTAGCAAAATAGTTAAAGTCAGTGCTAGAGGCCAGCAAATCACAATGTGTGTATTAGAAAAATATAATGTACCAGCAATTCTACAAATCTTACTTAGGAATACCCAATTTTTTAAATATTAGTTCATCACTTATTTACAAACAATATTAAATTGCAGCTTTCACAAACCTTTTAAATCATCAATGCAGGGCTTAAACACACGAAAAAATGCTGCATGCAGTTTATTTATTTATTTTATTTATTAATTGGATTTATATGCTGCTCCTCTCCGAGGACCAGAGGTGGCAAGTTTAAATCTTACGTAGAGGGCTATAGGGATATCTTTCTTCCTAGAACCAAATTTCTATTGCCAACAATATATAGTGTCTATAATGTTTTATGAAATACTGTTAATATTTCCCACAATACATTGTTAACATTTTACATTGTTTAAGGTGTTAACACGTTCTGTATACCTTGCCCTGGGAAAGAAAATAATAATTAATGTTTCACAACTTTAAAAAAGTATTATTATTATTATTATTATTATTATTATTATTATTATTATTGTTATTATTTTGCTCATAATTTTATCTGCTCTCTTCTATTTATGTTTGGGTCTATTTCCATTCATATAGAATATCATCCTTATTAGAATAGACATCTAGTGGATGACATTACGATAGTGTCACACATATCATGATGTCATTATCCCAGTGACACAAATTATGTTATTTCATTATGATGCAAATAATGTTCATAATAGATAACTTACTTACCTTTTCCTATGCATGTCCATACAGATGGGATCTTCTCAGTTGCATTTTATTTAACTCTTAACCCAAAATGTCATGTTACAAAAAATAAAATAAAAAGTAGAACACTTTTGTGATTCTGTGCTACAGCTGTGTCTCTTATTTGGCATTTTAACGGCCTGCAAAGGCATATTTATTTTAATAGATTTTTTTTTCCAGTTGTATGCCTGGTAAAAGCTTCAGTCGCAACAGTAAATAAAATTTCTGCCTGCCTGCACAATCCTTCTTTGAATACAAATATCCTTTCTCAAAGCATTTGTTCCCAAATTTTTGTATACAATACTAAAACAAGAAAGTATTGTGTTAAAATTTCAGTATTCACCATTATGCAAGGTCCCTTTCCTCCCTGGGCACCACAAATGGGCACCACAAACAGGAAGTTCAGAGCCAGCAGGGCACCACAAACAGGACGTTCAGAGCCAGCAGGAATCCGACTGCCTGTACCTAACACCAATTCATTTCCCCACTGAGGTAGTACCTACTCGCATGGAACATGCTTTCGTACTGTTAGGTAGACAGTGGTAAGTGATAGTAGTTCATTCTGCCACACAATGCTAGGACTCGAACCATTGGAGTAGAGACCATCTCTAGTGTCATTAAGACACTGCACCATCACACCTCTAAACTTTCAGTAAAGAGTCACTATATATATAGGAATAGCCCTTAGACTTAGACACTGCTTTACAATGCTTTACAGTTTACAGAGTCAGCATATTTCCTCATTTTTCCAACCTCAGAAGAATCAAAGGCTGAATCAATCTTGAGCCTGGTTAGATACGTACAGCCAAATCGCAGGTAGCCGGCAGCCAACAGAAATAGCCTGCAGTACTGCATTCTAACCACTACACCATCGTGGCTCACCACAGCTTTAATATCAAGCATATTAAAGAACAGGCAAAAAAGCAAAAAGCCTTGTGAATATTATTAATCATTCAGTCCAATTCTACATAGTTATATTACACTAAACGGGATGTAGAAGGACAGGATTTATATAAATTTGCAAAACTAATCAGTACAAACAAGAACGAATGCCAAAGAGATGACTAGTTCTTCTATGACAATTTTTTATTTTATCTCTCTGATTTACTCTAGATCAGACTGCTATCAATATGATCTGCTGCCAGTCAAAAGAACTGAAATGAAAATGTCAGGAAGTATCTGTGGTTGGTAGTGGGAGAAAATCAATAATAGAAGGGGGCGACCCAATAATGTCTTTTAAGTTCCATTAAGTCTTGTATCAGTTTACCTGAAACAAAATCACATTTTGTGTGTGAGTGTGTGTGTATGTGTGTGTGTAACATATTTTTTGCTGAATTTGAAAATTAAGGGAAACTAGGATAGATCTATTTCGGCCTTGTTCTGGCCTCATCAGCTAGCCATACCCTCACTGGGATTTGAGCTAGCATCCTTTGCCTTGTAAGGCAGAGAATTATATGTATGTGTGTGTATATGTATATGTATATAATTTGTATAGAATATCATCCTTAATAGGCATCTAGTGGATGGCATTTATTTGTTCTTTTGCTTTTTTTCATTTAGCAAAACTCTCACTTAAATAAATTATTTATCTGAAATAATTGACAGTTATATTTTTCTTCGATCACACAACAAAATATGAAAGTATCCTTGCTTTTCTTAAATGGGTGGCATCTAAATTTAAATAAAAAACAAACAAACAAATATATATATTATCCTAGAGGATAATTCTCTGCCTTACAAGGCAAAGGTTGCAGGTTCAAGTCCCAGTGGGTATGGCTAGCTGATGAGGCCAGAACAAGGCCGAAATAGTGCTATCCTAGTCTCCCTTAATTTTAAATATTCAGCAAAAACATGTGACACACACACACACACACACACACACACACATATTATTGTGAAAAGTGATGAATGCAAAAGGAACTATATTTTACACATTGTTATATAAATAACCATTATGTGGATAAATCATGATCTACGGTCACTGAACATTTTCTTTAAGATTAACTTTATTAAATATTCCATGGGATGTCCTGAATATGAGAGTTTCTTTAAAAAAGAAAAAAGCAGAAAATTACAGAACCAAATTACAGAGGATTAATCAAAAATTACTCGACTGCCTTTGTTTTCAGTGAAGAAGTGACCCTCAATAACAGTCAGCTAGTCAGCTTATTTTTGTTTATTGATGCTGAATGACCATCTATCAATTTTACTGTAGAATTCAGATGGCTTGAGAATGAGTAGTCTCAGAAATCTTTTTTAGATATTATCAAGAATAAAGAATGATAGTAATAGAAACATCATCCTAAGGTGGAAATCTTCCAGATATGCATATGTTTCGTAGAATAATTATTCAAGGCTTCAAAACTTCTGATAGTCCTTGACTTATGACTGCAATTGAGCCCAAATTTTTTGTTGCTAAGCTAAACTGTTGATGGGAATTTTGCCTCATTTTACGACCTTTCTTGCCACAGTTGTGAAGTTACTGTAGTAACATGGTTGTTACTAACAATAAATAAACAAACAAACAAAATGATGTGACTGCAACATGAGCACACAATAGATACAAATGTAAGATAAACCACTCCAAACTTGATTGCAGAGAATGTAGGTTCGCTCCATTGCTGCCGGGCATGCATGCGCCGTGCACGCCCAACTGGCGCAATTCCGGTAAAAATTAGAAATTAGAAATTAGGATCTTTTCTATCATGCCAGAGATATAAAGCTCCATTACATAATTCAGAATTCTTAAGACAAAAATCTTATAATAAATAGTGTCAAAATAATTTCTAAATTTGTACAGTGGTACCTCATCTTACGAACGCCTGTTCTAATGAACTTTTCAAGATACGAACCCGGTGTTTAAGATTTTTTTGCCTCTTCTTCCGAACTATTTTCACCTTATGAACCCAAGCAGCTGCTGCTGAGATGAAGGGGTTTCTTTTTTTCCCCTTTTTTGAAGAAAGAAAAGGGAGGGGCAGCTTGGAGGAGTAAAGATTTTGCATGCTTGCAAAAGCACTGAAACGGTGTCTTTTTAAGAAAGAAAAGAGAGGGGCAGTTTGGAGGAGTAAAGATTTTGCATGCTTGCAAAAGCACTGAAACTGTGTCTTTTGAAAAAAGAAAAGGGAGGGGCGCCCCCTTTGCCTTTCTTCCTTCCCATTCACCCTTTAGCCTAGCCTTGCTTCTTCCACCCGCCCCCTTTAGCTGTTCCTCCCTGCCCTCTGTTTGCCTCCCTTCTAAAGTTTGGGATTTTCCTGAAGGATTTGCATGCATTATTTGCTTTTACATTGATTCCTATGGGAAACATTGTTTCATCTTATGAACTTTTCACCTTACGAACCTCCTCCTGGAACCAATTAAGTTCGTATGATGAGGTACCACTGTACTTGTGTTCAAAAAGTATCTTTGGTATTTCTAAGTCAGGATAAGGTGAAACGTCTTCTAATATTCATGGATTCACAATATCAAACTTAATGTGCGGTTATTTATCAGGTTATCGACCATCCTTTTCAAGTGTCCTGTATCTAAGTAGAGAACATTAGCATTTTCTTGAAGCAGTCTGACTGTCTTCCTTACAACCAATTATAGTGCCAAATCATTCCAGCTCAAGGGCATAACCCGTAGGCAAAGTGAACATAGTCTGAGACCACTTCTACCTTTGACTTTTTCTGACAATCTCATTACCGTGAGTCTGGTTCAACAATCCCACTGCTGTGACACCATGTGTCTCCATCACTTATGCATGAATTTGACTCATGTCTCAAAGAGCCAAATCTGAAAACTGACCTTGAGCTCCTACTAGATGCTGCATAAAAAAAGTGTCGGCATCAGTGTCCATCTATCAAACTTGCTTGCTATTGTTTTAGCTGAGTGCCCAGTCTGTAGCATTCTACTGAATTAAAGTACTTCTACTGAACTAAAAGCCAGTTGTATTGATTCTAGTATATTGTCGGAGGGGAGAGAAGAAGGGAAAATTGGAGGCCACCCGGATCCTAGATCCCTTCAAAAGTAAATTGAAACTAGAAAGTTAAAATACAACTTTGATTCTAATTGGAATCAAGATGAAGTGGTGTAGGGTTTCTTGCCTAAGCAGGAGGTTGGACTAGAAGACCTTCAAGGTCCCCTCCAACTTTGTTATTCTGTTCTTTTTTCTGAAAGCATTGTGATTTAAACCAAACCTTTTGCCAAAGTGCCAGCAACAATGCTTAAATTCCTTTAAAATGGTTCCCAAATTTTAAATTTTAGAATTCAACTATGGGTGGATAAGAACCAGCATTGTACTTCTGCAATAATTTCCTGTGCTTGTTGTTCTTTGTAACAAGATACAAGTGACATTTATTACAACTGGATTTATTCATAGGCCATTTAAAAGATCTATAAGGTTTCCTGAACATGGTATTTTGCATTAAAATAATGAAAGTGGGGGAAAGCTGAAGAGATAGAAACATCTTTTTTTCCTTTGGACTTCATTGATGCAGGCCCAGGAGACCCATCTTTAACACATTCATACCACTTTACAGTCTTTATATACTCAAGATATTTCTACAGAGGCTATATTAGCATTAAATATGTATACCCTGTACACAGCAAAATGCAGAGATAAACCTACGCAATAAAGTCGATTTTTAAATTCATCCCATTGTGAGTCTCCGTAATTTATCCCTTCAGACAAGGCAATCTTGGTGGGAAACCCCCAAGGCTTGTCAGAACATCTTTCAACACCGGCAGACTGTAAGACTCAGACCAGTTTCAATGTTACTAAGAAGAAAAAACTTTCCAGCAATTTACTGTTCGTAGGAACCAGTTCTGAAAAGTGGGGGTAGCTTAAAGATTTATTTATTTATTGGATTTGTATGCCACCCCTCTCCGTAGACTCGGGGCGGCTAGCAACAGTAATAAAAATAGCATATAACAATCCAATATTAAAACAGTTAAAAACCCTTATTATAAAACCAAACATACATACAGACATACCATGCATAAAATTGTAAATGCCTAGGGGGAAAGGGTATCTCAGTTCCCCCATGCCTGGTGGCAGAGGTGGGTTTTAAGAAGCTTACGAAAGGCAAGGAGGGTGGGGGCCTTATCCTTGCTGACTTTTTAATGGATTCCAAAAAAGGTTGCTCTACAAAATTAGGTAGAAAAGCCATTTTGAAACTCAAATTTATCCTTATGCAATCATAAGCATATTTATTTATTTATTATTTATTTATTTATTGGATTTGTATGTTAGACTTGGAGCAGCTAACAGCAACAATAAAACAGTGTACAATAGTAATAAAATACTAAAAATGATAAAAAACCCATTAATATAAAAACCAAACATACATACATACATACATACATACATACATACATACATACATACATACATACATACCATGCATAGAATTGTAAAGGCCTAGGGGGAAAGAGGATCTCAATTCCCCCATGCCTGATGGCAGAGGTGGGTTTTAAGTAGCTTACGAAAGGCAAGGAGGGTGGGGGGCAATTCTAATCTCTGGGGGGAGTTGGTTCCAGAGGGCCGGGGCCGCCAAAGAGAAGGCTCTTCCTCTGGATCCCGCCAAGCGACATTGTTTAGTTGATGGGACCCGGAGAAGACTCTGTGGGACCTAACTGGTCACTGGGATTCGTGCAGCAGAAGGCAATCCCTGAGGTAATCTGGTCCGGTGCCATGAAGGGCTTTATAGGTCATAACCAACACTTTGAATTGTGACCGGAAACTGATCGGCAACCAATGCAGACTGTGGAGTGTTGGTGTAACATGGGCATATTTGGGAAAGCCCATGATTGCTCTCGCAGCTGCATTCTGCACGACCTGAAGTTTCCGAACACTTTTCAAAGGTAGCCCCATGTAGAGAGCATTACAGTAATGTCATCACGCAGACTGCAGTCTGCAACAACTGCACTCAGACTGAAAATCCGAGTGCACTAAGACTGGTTTGATGAAAGCCACAGACCTCCAGGCCAAGAACAAAATCTTTGCAGACTGGCAAAATCATCCATCATCCGTCTCAAAGAAAGATAAGTTTAAACAGCAGCTGTACAAAATAGAGCCAAAATGCAAGAAATGCAGGATGAGTGGTGATGAAGTCTGAGCAGGTGGAACGTATAGACATAAATGCCACCAGAGAGTTCTATATAAAAACAGTTAATAGTCTATCTAAATAAGGATGCTCCATCCTGCTATCATCTGATGGGCTGAGCCTAATCTAAAGAACAGGAAGAAGTGTTGGCACAGATGTGAAGATAAGGGGGGTTTATGCATATGTTTTGGGAATGTCCGGTATTGCAGAACTTTTGGAAAGAAGAGCAAAAGGACACTAATAGGATGTTAAACATGTGATGGACAATTACCCTGTTTCCCCGAAAATAAGACGTACTCCGAAAGTAAGGCATGTCAGAGGTTTTGCAGAATTTGCTAATATAAGGCACCCCAAAAAAATAAGGCTTAGTCAAGTTTACATACGGTACGGTGGAAAAACATACGGTACCATTCAAAGCTGTTCATAGCAGTACCGTAATAATGTGGCGTCCCCTGCTGGCCCCTTCCATCGCTTTGTACCGTCCAGTAAAGCAGACACAGTCTGCTGCTGTCTCACCACCATTACAGTCTCCACTACAGTGCGTAGACTGTAGTTCCTCTGGTGGCGGGAAGCTGCAATGGCGGGAGTATACTGTTTACCATATAAGTGCCATCGTTTGTGTGTGTGGGTGCCATACTGACAGGTACTGTACCGTAATCAGTGTACCGTACGGTACACTTTCTTTGGGGGTGTCAGCTTTTCTGCCTGTGAATTTGTCTTATTTGAGAAATATAAGGCACCCCCCGAAAATAAGACGTAGCACAACTTTTGGAGCAAAAATTAATATAAGACAGTGTCTTATTTTCGGGGAAACACGGTACAAAGAAAATGGTGGTATTAGTCAAAAGAAACGAGATGGGAGAATTTAGACAAATAAAAGAAGCAGTGATAGAAAGTGCTCAGGTGGTAATAGTTCTAGGCTGGAAGGATGTGACAAAATGGACAGTACAAAATTGGTATCGGTGCATGGTGGATCATATTCAGTTTGAGATTATGGATAAGAGGATGAATTCGGGCAATGAAACTAATCTACGGGAACTGATGGGACAAGGTTAGAGGATATGTGGTCAGTAGAATTCGAGACCAAGCTATAAAGAATACATTAGAATTACTTTATAATATGTGAAAAGATATATGGCTCTTGAGTTAAAGTGGTATATAGAAAATATGCCCCCATTTTGGTAGAGGGGTATGAATGTTGTCTGGTGGCGGGCACTTTGAACACTGAGCACATAGTTATATGTTGTGTGCATGTTTCATTGTTATATTATTATATTCATTGTTATATTGGTATTATAAAAATCAATAAAAATATTTTTTTTAAAAGACAACGGGAAGAAGTGAAAAACTATTTTGCTGAACATTTTTCCAACCCAGTCATAGTAGACCCTGGTGTTTTACAGAAGGTTCTTCAGCTACCAGTCTTAGATGCCCTAAACTGATTCTCTTTATTGGATGAGATTAAGATGCAGAGTTGCAAAGGATTCAAAGATAGACAAAGATCATTGCAGGAGTGAAAAAAGCCAAAAAGCCAAACTTTATTCTCCCAGCACTCTTTTTATAATTCACTGTTCTCTATGGCCTAATTCAGCTAATACACATGTGCAGTTTTACATGATGCTGTAATTCATAAACATGCCAATATATCATAGATAAGGCTGCAGGTATAATGATAGAAGTTTACAGGAAAGCCTTGAGAAAGTCTTGAAGGAATGTGTTTTGATGGTACCGGCTAGCATGCTCATTATATCCTAAAGCACTATCCATTCCTGAGAACTTGACCTTTCCCTTAACTTTCCACAAATCCAGGCCTACTTGAGAACTGCAGAGCCTGAACAAATCTCATGCTAGCCTAACATAATGTGAACCAAGCACCCATGTGCTGTTTTTGGTCATATCTGGGCATGCCCAACCATATGACCTTTGACCTACACAAGGAATACTACATCAAGAAACCCAGCTCTCACGTGAACTCAAATAAAGCAAATTAACACCCTTGAAAATGTCCAAAGATACTTCACCAGAAGAGCCCTTCACTCCTCCAATCGAAATAGAATACCCTACGATACTAGACTTTCAATCCTGGGCCTAGAAAGCCTAGAACTAAGACGCCTTAAACAAGATCTAAGTATTGCCCACAAGATCATATGCTGCAACGTCCTGCCTGTCGGCGACTACTTCAGCTTCAACCACAACAACACAAGAGCACACAACAGATTTAAACTTAATATTAACCGCTCCAAACTTGACTGTAAAAAATATGACTTCAGTAACCGAGTTGTCGAAGCATGGAACTCACTACCTGACTCCATAGTGTCATCCCCAAACCCCCAACACTTTACCCTTAGATTATCTACGGTTGACCTATCCAGATTCCTAAGAGGTCAGTAAGGGGCGAATACAAGTGCACTAGAGTGCCTTGCGTCCCCTGTCCTATTGCTCTCCTATATCTCCTATTCCTTTCTTCTATTCCTATATCTCTTCTTCTATTCTTTCATTGATATGTTCTATTACTATATCTTCTTTTCTATTCTTTCATAGATATATTTTACTATGAGTATCTCCTCTATAACCTTCATCATGTATTTTACTGTGTGTGTGTGTGTGTGTGTGTGTGTGTGTGTGTGTGTGTGTATATATATATATATATATATATATATATATATATATATATATATGTTATGTGTTAAAATGTTTTACATATACACACACACCCACTAAAACTCTCATTGTGTATTGGAATAAATAAATAAATAAATAAATAAATAAATGAATGAATGAATGAATGAATGAAGAAAGAAAGAAAGAAAGAAAGAAAGAAAGAAAGAAAGCAACAGAGCAGGGTAGTATTCCTGCTTCGCTCTTCAAAGCATTGGACCCAAGATTCTTACAGGCATCTTGGAAGACATCTGGCTCACAGAGGAAATGTCTGATGTCTTTGGTGATGTCCTCATCTATAAAAATAAGGAAAAGAAACCAGGCTGCACAAACTATGGCAGTATGTCACTGCTGTCCACCTCAGGCAAGATTTTTATCCAGAATCTCTTGAATAGACTTCACACTGTCTCGGAAAGGAATCTCCCAGAGGTACACTATGGCTTTTGGCCAGAACAGAATACAACAGATACGATATTTGTTGTGAGAGAAGTCCGGTAAAAGTGCATTGAGGAGAACAAACCTTTTTACTCTGTTTTCATTGACCTGATAAAGCCTTTGCAGGAGGGAAGGCTCTCTGGACCATCCTAAGATGTTATGGATGTCCAGAAAGTTGATTCAACTATTCCATAAGGAAGGGGATGACAGTGCAAGTCCTTTACAATGCAATACAGTGCAAGTCCTTTACAATCAGCTACATTTGCCATTTCCAATGAGGTGAAGCAAAATTGTGTGCTAACTCCAGTCCTTTCAGTCTGTTGTTTGTTTGAATGTTGTCACATCATGTCCTGGGTCTCAAAGAGGGATTACATCAGGTACTGACCAGATGGCTCTTTCTTTGACCTTTATTGCTTGTATACATGGATGAATAGCATCTATTCAAATCATTTGAGAAATCCTCTTTGCTAATGGTTGTGTAATTTTGACAATTATCTACTGTTTAAATTTACTTTATCAGTAAAGCCAATCAGGCTTTGCATGCTAATGTCCCTTTTTTTAAGCCTTATAGTTTTGGATTTTTTTGATTCCCCTCACCTCATCTTCTTCCTTCAGCAGTAACTGTTCTCCTCCTCTTCTTCCTCCTCCTCCCACCCAAATTCCGAGCTTTTATTTCTTTCGTAATGGGTTTGCACGCATTATTTGCTTTTACATTGATTCCTATGGGAAAAATTGCTTCTACTTACAAACTTTTCTACTTAAGAACCTGGTCACAGAACGAATTAAATTCTTAACTAGAGGTACCACTGTATCTTCCCAAAACTGAAAATCTACAGTTATCATCATTTCCCTCCTATACCAATAGCACTTAGATTTATATACTGCTTCATAGTGCTTTACAGCCCTCTCTAAGCAGTTTACAGAGTCAGAATATTGCCCCCAACAATTTGGGTCCTCATTTTACTCACCTTTGAGCCTGGTGAGATTCGATCTGCCAGACTGCTGGCAGCCAGTGATCAGCAGAGGTGGCCTCCAGTGCTGCACTCTAACACACTGCGCCACTGAGGTTCTATACAGATGTGAGTCCTGGACACTGTACTGACAACACATTAAACACCTGGAGAAATTCCATATGCATGTTCTCCACTCCACCTTTGGTATTTATTGGAAAGTCTTGGATTCCCGACCATTGCGAACAGGCTAATTTGCGATTTTTTAAACCGGAAGTCAAAACACCATCTGCGCATGCGTGCCCTTTTTTTCTATGGGCACGCATGCGTAGATGGCGCTGGGCAAATCAGCTGCTGGGCGGCTTCCCTGGGTCTTCCCCCTCTTGCTGGCGGGAGGGCGAAGCCCCCCCAGCACCCGCTCGCCCGCCGTTCGCCCGGCCACCCGCCGTTCGCCGCTCACCCGCCCTTCGCCCGGCCACCCGCCCTTCGCCCGCCATTCGCCGCTCGCCCGCCCTTCACCCGGGAAGTTAGCCAGGAGTCAGCGGAGAAGCGGCGCACCTGTTTTAAAACGATCGGAGCCGGCCTGGGGGGGCTTTCCAGCAACCCCCGAGCCCCCAACCCGGGCTCGGGGGTTGCTGGAAAGCCCCCCCAGGCCGGCTCCGATCGTTTTAAAACAGGCGCGCCGCTTCTCCGCTGATTCCTAAAGCGGGGAAGTTCGCCAGGAGTCAGCGGAGAAGCGGTGCGCCTGTTTTAAAATGATCGGAGCCGGCCTGGGGGATCGGAGCCGGCCTGGGGGGATCGGAGCTGGCCTGGGGGGGCTTTCCCTTTCAGGGCGGGTGAGCGGCGGGCGCGGCAGCAGCGAGGAGTTTGCGTGGGCGGCGGGGAAACCCCAATCTTCGGCTCCTCGCTGCTGCGGCGGAAGTAAAAACACCATCTGCACATGCGCAGATGGTGTTTTTACTTCCGCAGCGCTACTTCGCGAAAACCTGCTCATTGCGGGGGTCCTGGAACGGAACCCTCGCAATGATCGGGGGATCACTGTAATCTCATAAAAACAGATATGTTAACGGAAAACTCAACAAGATGTATGTGTAACAATTAACAAAGGGAAATACTGCTATCAATGAATGAGCTGCAAAATCAAGTATACTGCAACTTGGCAGGTGTAAATATTAAGCTCTGATACCAAAATAATCCATGTATAAAGCATAATGCTTTATTTTTGTTATGAGTGTATATATGTTACAATTTTCTTTCTTCTTATTATTTTTTTTTCATTATGTATATACATTCTGTAAATGTTGTATTGTTGTTTTGTCTTTTCTCTGTTTTTTTTAATGTATATAATTAATAAAGTATTTTTTTAAAAAAAAATAGAAGCCAGACACCATGAGTGGAACACATAATCCGAATAGACAACCACAGTAACCCTTGACAGTTTCACTATATACAGGAGAAGAGACCATCCCTCAAACCAAGACAGAAGACCTTATACCAGTCATGGCGATCCTATGCCATGTGTGCCACAGATGGTATGGAGAGCCATATCTGAGGCAATGTGAGGTTTTGCCCTATGTCAGCTCCAACATGTATGTGTGTGCTAGCCAGCCAATTTTTCACCTACTGGAGGATGGAGGAGACCATTTTCGCCCTTTCTATGCTTTAGGAAAACCTCCAGAATATGTGGATGACAAAAAGCGGCCCAACCGGTTTACCAGAAGTTTGCTTCCGATCTTCTGGTAGTCCTGTTGGGCTGTTTTTCACCTCTCCTGAAGTTTTCCTGAAGCCTGTAGAGGGTGAAAAATGGCCCAGGATCATTTCTGATTTTCCAGTAGGCCCATTGGCTCCGTTTTTGCCACCCACAGGCCTTAGATGATTTCCTGAAGCCTGGGAAGGGCAAAAAACAGCCCAACGAGCCTACCAGAAGTCTGGAGGCTTCAGTGAGGCCTGCTCACATGTGTGTGTGGGGGGACAGCGCAGGAGATGTTGTGATCGCATGCGCATGGAGGAGAGTATTGCATTATGGGTGTGGGCACGCATTTGCATGCCCTTTTGGCACCCGAGCAAAAAAAAGGTTCGTCATCACCACCTCATACTAACCTGGAAAACTGGGTATCCAATATTATCTTAAAATCCTCCAGTGACGGAGTGCCCACAATAGCAGGAGGCAAGCTCTCCATTGGTTAATTGTTCTTACTGTCAAGAAATGTGTTCTTAGTTCTCCTTAGAAAGAAAGCAGTTCACTACCATATCTTATCAAATATTACTATTGACTGTATGTGCATATACATACACAGAGGGAGTGCTGTTTAAGCTTATCTTTTAATTCACACAAAAACAAAGAAATTCAGTGGAACAAATTATTGATCGAAAGTATTTTTCTTGACACAAATTGCAGGCAGTGCATGAATCTCGTTTTGCTTTGCACCGGCAATTCCTGATTTAAAATAATACTACGTCACAGTGTTCGAAACAAGAAAATTCAATGATTCTCTTCTCCACCCCCCACCTCCAGTTCTCTACAACCCGTTAACTTCACTAAACTCCACGGGGACTAAAAATGGAACTGCCCAAGTCTAGAACTTCATTATTTATCTTTTGAGAACTGTTTGAAATGTAAGCACTCCAGTGGATTCAAATAATTTACTATCTTGCTGCAGGTGGCTTCATCATGACTTTATTTATTTTCACCGTAGGGACAATAGGTTTCTTGACTGCTGAGCCCAGGCATTTTGCTAAGTGGATGAAAATGGAAGAATGCACACGGATTCAGACACCTTTTTCTTTAGTAATCATGAGGCTCCGAGACTGGATGAGAATGATTCCTGTGGGGTCCAGCATACCAGCTTCTTCAAAATGAAGATACATTTTTTTTAACATTACTAACTCAGTTTCGGGGCAATTGCTTACATTACCTCTATAGTTAGTTGGGAACAGACAAGCCATTGAATTAGCAAGCAAGAATGCTGGAGTTTGATCACCTGCCTGCCAAGCGAAGGGGAGAAGAAGATTAGATTAGATTAGATTTATTGGATTTATATGCCACCCCTCTCCGCAAACTCGGGGCGGCTCACAACAGGGTAAAAACAGTACATAATAACAAATCCAATACCCACCAATCCAATTACAATTTAAAACTAAAAAATTCATTAAAAAACAGCCCCAGAATATTAAAAAAACACGCATACAATCAATCTAACACCAAAACAACATGGGCAAGGGGGAGATGTTTCAGTTCCCCCATGCCTGACGGCAGAGGTGGGTTTTAACAAGTTTGCGAAAGGCAAGGAGGGTGGGGGCAATCCTAATCTCATAGGGGAGCTGATTCCAGAGGGTCGGAGCCACCACAGAAGAAGGCCCATCCTAGAACTGCAGAGCGGTCCATGGGAGGTGCTCTCGATGGATTCTTCATCTGCGAGCGTAGTGGCTAAGTTGTAGATCGCTGGACCGTAGTAATGGAGGAATATAGCTCGTTTTCTGTTCTCTGATGCGTCGTCTAGATTGCTCGCTTGGAGGAAGATGCGAAATTTGGACATGTATGCTGTCCACGTATCCTTGTCGAGGTTGAAGAAAGGCAACGCGTGCGGCATTGCTGAAGCCATCTCTGGAATGCGAAGGCTCGAACCCCTCATCACCACTGTTAAATCAGAGGCTGGAGGCCGATGAAGAGGATAACAGCTCTTTATTTAATAATCAGGAACATCTAAAGTGACCAGCTCGCAGGCAGGTAGCGACTTAAAAAACAAGCGGCCAAAACCGCACCTTATATACTTTGTTACTAGCACTGGGATTGGTGACAATGTTTCAAGACTTCGCGCTGGAGCTTCCTATTGGTTGCGCCCGGAGGCTCCTTATTGGTCGCGCCTCGGCTTCCCATTGGTTGCGCTGGCGGGCTTCTTATTGGGCGCCCTGCTCCAATCAGTGATCACATTTATTCTAACAACTTGCAAACATAACAAATACAGCTCATCTGTCTGGAACCCATACCACATCTCGGACATCAACACCCTTGAAAACGTCCAAAAATATTTCACCAGAAGAGCTCTTCACTCCTCCACTTGAAACAGAATACCCTACAAAAATAGACTAACAATCCTTGGTCTAGAAACTTAGCACTACGACGCCTAAAACACGATTTAAGTATTGCCCACAAGATCATATGCTGCAACGTCCTACCGGTCAATGACTACTTCAGCTTCAACTGCAACAACACAAGAGCACGCAACAGATTCAAACTTAACACAAACCGCTCCAAACTTGACTGTAAAAAATATGACTTTAACAATCGAGTTGACGAAGCGTGGAACTCATTACCGGACTCAATAGTGTCAACCCCTAACCCCCAACATTTCTCTCTTAGACTATCCACGATTGACCTCTCCGGGTTCCTAAGAGGCCAGTAAGGGGCGTACATAAGTGCATTAGTGTGCCTTTCGTCCCCTGTCCAATTGTCTTTCCTTTATCTCATATATCATATATATTTTCTTCCTTCATATATCTTCTCCTCTATTTTCACTTTTATCCTTATATATATTACTTCATGTTTATTTTCTTCCTATGTATTTGTGTATTTGTGAATGAATGAATGAATAAATAAATAAATAAATAATATGTTGCGTGATGAATAAAATAACCAGAAAGAAAGAAATTCAAAGCATTGGAAATATGAGAAGTAATCTGTTGGGACAGTGGGGTTTAATGTTTCTACCCTCTCTTTTCCAACCTTGCTTATTGTTTGAGATGCACTAAAAGAGATTATACATATATAATCAGTTTCATATGCTGCGTGCTATCAAAAAGCAATCAAGTGGTAATTTTAACTGCAGAGGGATCTTTTGGGATTACATATCCTGCTGTTAAGTAAAAGGATAGGGTGTTTTTTTATTTATTTCTATGACAGTGTTGAAAATCAACATGTGCTTATTTATTCCTCTTAGGAACTCACTTTCAGGCATGCTGTCATGTATAATCCAAAGGAATTTTCCTTGGGTTTTTTTTTTCCTTTAGCACATTATTGTAACCTAAAGTGAAGTGAATCTCCTTCTCAGCCTTCTGGAAAATGAAACCATCTGCGAGACCCTGATTTACATTACTAGATTATCATTGCTTCTGTGGCATATTACACTTCATATTATCATTTCCTCTTCACTTTCTCTAACGTGGAATTTAAACTCCTTTAAATTAGTCAAATATCACAACCAGAGAATAGCTAATTCCAAATAATTCTAAAAGAAAAATTGATTAGGGTGAGTGGCAAGGATTATTTTTATACTTTGCATATGATTACAGTAAATTGATTTCTTTATTATTAATTCGGTTGCTGTTGGGTTAAAAGGGCAGCGCCGGACTTACCCGGCAGGCAGGCTTTGCTGGAGGGACCGGGAGACACGGTCCCTCATGGCGGCCGCCATTTTGGATCCCGGGCGAAGTCTCGCGATGCGAGACTTCGCTCGGGAGATCAGGGCCTGATTGGCCAGGCCCTGATTGGTCCGGGCGGGGCCTGCTTGCCCTATATAAGGGCGAGCAGGCCCGGGGCTCTCCCTTTTCGCCCGGACTGAGCTCCTGAGCAGACACCCGCCCGCCCTCCACTATTTTGCAGTGTGCTTCGGGGTCGCCCTTAGGGGGCCGAATGGGAATTTTTTGCAGTTCTGCCTCTTAGCTGAGCTGTTTTTTCGCCCATTCCACACTGGGGTGACGGATGTGCGGTTAGGGGGTGCTTGCATTAATTAGGTTAATTGGCTTACCTTTGGTCATTTGGGTAGGCAGGTTAGGGGCGGAAAATTGGGTGGTTTAGCAACCGCGCGTTCTCCCTTGGGCATCTTTGGGGATGATTGACAGGTTCTCCGCAAGCTCATGGAGGGAGTTTCTGCCTGAGCAGCTGGGGGGAACCTGTCTTTGGGTCCTGCACCTTTAATTCCCCGATTCGGGTTAGCCGGTGGGACCCCCCTCATGCACAGCATGGCAGAAAAGGTCACAGGTGACGGCCTGGCCCTCACCTGGACCTTGCATCGAGATACGCCCATGAGTTGCCCAGGAATGTTTGCTGGCATAACGTCATTTCCGCCCCGGAAGTATTTGTTTGACCCTGCAGGTCCATTTCCGGGTCATAGTTGTTTATGCTAATTTATGCAAAGTATTTGAATAAATTATGCAAATTTATGTTAATAAAAATGACCCAATTTTAAATCCAGCTCTGGTGTCCGTGTCGTTACTCCGTCTCTCCAGCAAAGCAAATTGCTTTACATTTTGCAGACTAAATTTTTTTTAGAATAGAATAGAATAGAATTTTACTGGCCGTGTGATTGGACACACAAGGACTTTGTCTTGGTGCATATGCTCTCAGCGTACATGAAAGAAAAAGATACATTTGTTAAGAATCATATGGTATAACAGTTAATGATTGCCATAGGGGTCAAATAAGCAATGAAGAATTTACCATATTTGCTCTCAATATTTATGATTGCCAAGTCCCTTAACTATTCTCCTGTACGTTACTATATTATATATAGCTGTCTTTTATGTGCATGATATTATGTCAGAAAGTTGTTTGATTGTTTTACAAGCGGCCCTGAAAAGTATAACGTGCATAATAAAATGTTAAATGTCTATGGAGATTCTCAGCCATCGGGGCCATGGTGTCCCAAAGGAGCTTTTTAAGGAGGCAACTGGACTTTCTCATTTTTCTTTGAAGGGATGGTGAGCTGAGGACGTTTCTTTGATGAAAAGCGAAACATCTTCCAAAATAAAAAAAGAACACAAGAAAATCCAGTTGTCTCCTGAAAATGCACCTTTGGGACACCATGACCTGAATGACTGGAGACTCTCCATAGACTTTGATTTGATTTGATTTGATTTGATTTGATTTGATTTGATTTGATTTGATTTGATTTGATTTGATTTGATTTGATTTGATTTGATTTGATTTGATTTGATTTGATTTGATTTGATTTGATTTGATTTGATTTGATTTGTATGCACTTTGCATTATACACTTTGGAATGTTGTGGAAGTATGAATGGATTCCCAGAAAAATTTCATTTGCACTTCAATTTGAGACGCAGACAAAACAGACTCGTCCCCAAAAGCACCCATCTGTCTTCAATACTGAAAAGACAAATGAGAGAAAACATAGTGCAGCCAAGAAGACTCCACATACATTTGCATGACTCAGGTGACCCCGAGGATAAACCTCCAAGTTCTTCAATGACCCTCTAAAAAGATGTAAATGATCAGCTGTCTGCAAGGAATATAAATCCTTCCATCCCCCACCATCCAGTCACAGCTGAAGAAGCTTCTTAGATGATATTAAGATTAGTGATGGGCGAACCCAACAGTGTTCGGGTTCGGCAAGTTTGGCCGAATTTTACGGAAAATTCGGCTGAACCCGAACCGAACCCGAACTTGAACCCGAATGGGGAATCCCTTCCATTAAGAGATTCCGAGGTGGAGCTTTGATGTCACTGGCAGTTTGCTAAGGACACCAAGGTGATCACTTCCTGGATTCCATGGAATCCAGGAAGTGATCACCTTGGCGTCCTTAGCAACCTGCCGGTGACGTCAAAGCTCCGAACGCCGAACACGACCCCGAACTTTGCCCGAACTTTGGAAAAATTTCAGGTTCAGTTCGCCCATCACTAATTAATATATTCATGAACAAGGTCAGCCAATGAACTGGCATAGCAACTAAATCAGCTAATGAGAACTAAACACTTCTGAGACACTTCTGAGTCTGTGCAAAGAAACGAAACTGGAAACTTAATCTTAATAATAATAATTGATAATTTATTAGACTTGTATGCCGCCCTTCTCTGAAGACTCGGGGTGGCTCACAACAACAATGGAACAATACAGATACAAATCTAATAATTAAAACTATAACTAAAACCCATTACCTTAAAAACAATGGCTGGAGGTGGCTCAGTCCACTCTGTAGTCTCATCCCTGTACATTTTGCTGAAATGAAACTAACTCTCCTGCTTGTGTTTATTTGAAGGAATAATCTGGTAAGGGTATTGTAAATTCATCTGTTATTGGGTTTATAAATAGTGTATTTTGGGGAGTATAAGATGCGCCCTTTTCCTTCCTAAAAGAAGCTGATAATTTGGGTGCGTCTTATACTCTGAATGTAGTTTTTCCCCCAGCCCTAACTAGCTGCTAGCAATCTTCCCAGCTCTTATGTTGCAGGCTTTTTCATTGTTTCTCTCTGTGAAGAATGTTTTCCAAGCCCTAAGTCTTTGCAGGGTTTTTTCCATTGCTCTTACTTGCTCTGAATAAGTTTCTTTCCAGCTCTAACCAGGTGCTAACAATATTCCCAGCTTGTACCAGTTTTCAAGCTCTTTCATTGTTATTCTCTATGAAGAATGTTTTCCAAACCCTGTTTGGGAGATTTTTTTCCCCCATTGATTTACTTGCTCTGAATGTTTCTTTCCAAGTGCTAATGATATTCCCAGCTCTTACTGGCTTACAAGTTCTTTCATTATTACTCTCTCTGAATAAAGTTTTTTTAAGCCCTAACCAGGGGATAAAATAATGTGCTGAAGCTGATCAGACTAGGGAAGCTGGCCAGATGAATGTCTGACAAGCGGATTCTTTTCCTTATTTTCCTCCCCCAAAACTAAGTTGAGTCTTATTCTCTGCTGCATCTTATACTCCAAAAATTACGGTAAATTATTGAATCCAGATGAATCAGTCATCTGTGTGTGCTTCTGGTTTTGATTTTTGCAACAAACTTTAATAGATGGGAAAACAATAAAGAAAAACAATAAAGTCCAGTTGCCTCCTGAAAAAGCACCTTTGGGATGATAGTTACTTTAAGGTCCCTAGTTTCCTTGAAAGAAAAGTATCAGAAATAACTTTATAGCCCAAGCCTGATTAGACTTCAGCATCTAAACCTATTTGTTTGTTTGTTTGTTTCTGGGGACAGAGGATAAACATATGTAGAATGCAATCTTTCCAAGAATCAGCCAATTTTGCAGCAAAACTGAGCAACAGCTCTGAAGTTACTAATTAAACCAATTCATGACTCTCATGGGATTCAGCTAGATGATAATTAAACTCACTCTGCTTGCATATAACACCAACCTGTTAAACAGTCTTCATCACCATTATTAAAAGGAGGAATTGTGCATTTCCATCAATGAATCTACCAATTCAGTGATCACCATTATTTACTCATCTCTGCCTTTGCTGCTGCTTCTCTATGCTGACATGTGACAAACAGCAAAGTTTCTAAAAAAGGCAAATCTAAAATATACTTGAAATAAAATGTATTTGCAATGAAACTGTCACTCCAATCCTTTCTTTCAATAGACTAATCATCTTTGTTGTTCTTCCTTGTACTCTTTCTAGAGTCTCAACACTTTTTTTGTATCATGGTGACCAGCACAGGATATAGTATTCCAAATGTGGCCTTACATATAAAGTGGTACTATCACTTTCTGTGATTTTAATACTACTCCTCTGTTGATGCAGCCTAGGCCTGCATTGGGGTTTTTGTTTCTTTGTTTCTTTGTTTTTGGATTGCTCCTACATAAGTGGTTGCCCACTAGGAAATCTAGATCACAATAATTACAGTTGTATCATGTACCATGCATTCTATATCTATGTATTTGGTTATTCCTGTCTAAGTATAGCAGTGCCTTACTTTTCTTCTCACTAAATTGTGTTTTATTGGTTAAGACTCAATGTTCCAGTCTGTCAAGATCCTTCTAGATTGATATAAGTTGATATTCCCCAACTTAGCCTTATGCAAACTTGGTAAGCGCCCATTACTGGGCCTAAAACAGAATCTTGGGGTATCCAACTGCTGACTCCTCCACTGAGGACCACACACTGAGTCTAATTGATCAGCCAGTTGTTAATCCATCTGGTAGTAGCACTGTCTAACCCATATTGTTCTGTCTTATCAAGGAGTAAATTGTAGCCTTGACAAAATGCTTAACTGAAGTCTAAGTAAACTAAGCCTATAGTAGTTTCCTGATCCATTCTGAAATTAGTCACTTTGTCAATAAGGTTTGTCTGTCGTGATTAGTGTTGGGCGAACCCAGCGAAGTTCAGGTTCGGCACCCGAATTTTTAAAAAAGTTCAGGTTCAGCACCCGAACCTGAGCCCGAACTTTTGCCGAACTTTCGAGTTCAGCGCTTGGGAAAGCACCAGGAAGCGCCACTGCCCAGCTGTCACCTTCTGGAACAGCCGGGGTGCTTCCCGGCGCTCTCCCGAACCCGAACTTTTACCAAGCTTCCAGGTTCGGCATTCAGGAGACCGCCGAGAAGCACCCCAGCTGTTTCTGAGGGTGACAGCTGGGCGGCGGTGCTTCCCAGAACAGCCGGGGAGCTGTTGGCCGGTCAGGAGGCGCATAAGGAGGTGGGGAATCCCACAAGGGGATTCCAGGGGCGGAGCTTTGATGTCATGGAGACGTCCTTCCTGGAGTCCCCATTTCAGCGGGCCAGGAAGGACGTCTCAGTGATGTCAAAGCCCCGCCCCTGGAATCTCCTCATGGGATTCCCCACCTCCTTTTTTGCCTCCCGATTGGCCAACAGCTCCCCGGCTGTTTCGGAAGGTGACAGCTGGACGGCAGTGCTTCCTGGCGCTCCTACCAAACCAGAACCTGAACTTTTGCTGAACTTTTGCAAAAATTCGGGTTCAGGTTCAGTATACCGAACTGTGCAAAGTTCGGTACGAACCCGAACTTTTCAGGTTCGGTTCGCCCAACACTAGTCATGATCAGTGTTTAGCAAACACATATTATCAATCTGAAAAAAATATGCATTGATAAATAATGACTGAAGACATGCAATTTTACTTAGTCATATATCAGCAAGCAAAGATGTCTGCAGGAGTTGTCATTTTGTCAAAGTTATACAAGCAGCCTCACAGCAATTTTGACATAAGTCCCAACCTCTTTCATGTGTACATATTGGATATTCGCATAAAGTTGGGGGTAGGTTTGAATCACACCATTGAGACACTGATTTTGACATTTGCTCTCCTTTGAATCACCTCTTCTGATACCTCTTAGCATGAGATTCTAAAATAGTCACACAGAGATTTACTGAAAAAGCAATAATCAAGGGGAACAAGAAAAATCCAAACATCCCTAAAGGTACCAGCAATGACCTTTTGGTGTGGTAACCTTCCAGCAAGAATTGTAGGGGGTTTTTTTAGATTGCTGTTGCTTTTCCTTCTGATATTTATTTTCTTTTTCTCATATCATTTTTTTTTAAAAAACCCTTCTTTTACTACTGTTGTCATTCATCCAAGACCAACTAGGAAACAGGTCCTAGCCAACAATGGCTGATCTCAAAAGAATTAAGCAAGAATTAGTACTAATAATATATGCACTATAGAAATGCCCGACTGGCGGCTTAAATTGATACTTTTCTTTTTTCGGTGAAACCGGAAGTTCAGCTTCTGGCAGCGTGCCAGGAAGGCGCACTGCACGCTGGAGGCAAGGGGAGGTCCTTGATAGCCCTATTTAAGGGCAATCCGAGCAGGACCTCCTCCTTGCCTGGCTGCCCCTGAGAAGCGAACACCCGCCTGCCCTCCGCTATCAACAGTGTGTCCTTAGGAGGTCGCTTCGGAGCCGAATAGGAATTTTTTGCGGCCTCCCCTTTAGAGGCGGCCGTTTTTTTGCCTATTCCACACTGACGGTACGGATGGATTGGTTAGGGGGTGCGGCGCGCATAGATTTCAGAATAGGCCTCCCTTTGGTCATTGAGGTTTGGCAGGTTAGGGGCGGAAATGGGCAATTAGAAGCGACTGTGCATGCTCCTTTGGGCATCCATTTAAAGGATGATGGACCGCCTCTCTCCAGGAACTAGAGGTTGGAGCAACGTCGGAGATTGGATAGAGGATGTCCATGGGAATCACCGGATCCAATTTCCCTTTGGGGATTGGAGGGTGAGGTCCTCCCACACGACTAAGGGGCGTGGCTTGGATCCAGGTGAAGATGGCTACCTTCACCTGGTTCAACAAGGAGTTATGCCCAATGTTGCCAAGGAAGTTTCTGGCAGGAATTTCCAACCCGTTAGTTTTGGCCTTTGCAGGTCCTTAGTTATGTTGAATTTAAATATTTAAATTTACGCATTTAAAGTTACGTTATTTAAATTTATGTTAATATAATAAAATGACCCTTTATTTAATCCACAAAATCCCGGAAGAAGATAATGAGAAATACTTCTGCATGATCAAATATGTGAGCGTATTCATCAGCTCATCAGAAATGAAGCTATACTTTAAAGTAACCTTATCTAATGCATCCAGAGGTTCCTCTAATGGAGTGATGGCGAACCTTTTTCCTCGGGTGCCAAGAGTGTGTGCCCATGCTATTGCGCATGTCCAAATGCTCACACCCATAATTCAAGCAAACAAGCTTACTGCTTTTTCCCCTCTGGTGCCAAAAGTGTGCATACATGCTATCATCCATGCACAAGTGCCCACATGCACAATTCAATTACTGGGGGGGGGGGCAAAACAGGCTTCCCCCACCCCCAGGAGGTCCTCTGGAAGTCAGAAACTCCCTGTTTCCCAGTAGGTTTGTGATTCATCCTCCCCAGGCTCTAAAGGCTTTCCTGGAGTCAGGGTGGGGGAAAATGCCCTCCCCCCAAGCCCCCCAGAGACTCTCTAGAAGCCAATAATGGCCTCCCAGAGCCTCTGTGCAAGCCAAAAATCAATTGGCCAGCACACACATGCACGTTGGAGCTGAGTTAGGGCAACGGCCTGCGTGCTAGCAGATATGGCTCCGTGTACCAACTGTGGCACCTGTGCCATAGGTTTGCCATCACTGCTCTAATGGAATAGATTAAAAGTAAGACTAAAACTACTTCCTGTCTTCTAATCTATGTTCTAATGAATGTTGGTTATTACTTTTGCAGTATATATATTCAGATGTGAAAAATATTGAATGCATTGATAAAAAATAATATACAGCAACAATAATATATGGATGTAGAAAGGGGATAAACAAAGGGAAAATACAGATAAATTCAGCATTTGTTCCTTCAAGAAAATTCTAGGTGAAAAGATAAGCTCTGAAAGCTATGATACTAAACATTCTATGAATTTTAAGGAAAAGAATATTCCATAAACTTACCATAAATCAATGAAAGCCACTGTGGCCCTTAGATATACAGAATGATCTTCCCTGTAATTTCATTGGTTTCACAGAGTGTAAAGCAATTAAATTTGAGATAACATCTTAAACTCATGCTGTGAAAAGAAAAATCTTGCACCTGGCTCAGTAGATAATCATTGGCTAGTACACATGTATTATGAATGCAGCCTTAAGGACCTCTCAGCTATCTGGTTCTGTGTTGTGTGTGAATACATCACCATCTAAGAAGTATGGAAATAATCTATATGTGAGGTTATCAAACTACACAAATTATTCTATTCTGTCTAGGAAAGATCATATTTAAGATTTGCATATTGGAAATTCTGGCATCAGAATTTCATTTGCCGTCAGGGAAATTCTAGAGCAACTTCTGTGGTGTTTCAGAGAAATTTAAATCAGGAAAACAAGATTTTCACCTGATCAGTTTATTGATATTCAACTACCTCATCACCATTTCCAGACATTAGCGCAACAGTATGCATAGAAACATAGAAACATAGAAGACTGACGGCAGAAAAAGACCTCATGTTCCATCTAGTCTGCCCTTATACTATTTTCTGTGTTTAATCTTAGGATGGATATATGTTTATCCCAGGCATGTTTAAATTCAGTTACTGTAGATTTACCAACCAGGTCTGCTGGAAGTTTGTTCCAAGGATCTACTACTCTTTCAGTAAAATAATATTTTCTCGTGTTGCTTTTGATCTTTCCCCCCAACTAAGTTCAAATTGTGTCCCCTTGTCCTTGTGTTCACTTTCCTATTAAAAACACTTCCCTCCTGGACCTTATTTAACCCTTTAACATATTTAAATGTTTCGATCATGTCCCTCCCTTTCCCTTCTGCCCTCCAGACTATACAGATTGAGTTCATTAAGTCTTTCCTGATACGTTTTATGCTTAAGACCTTCCACCATTCTTGTAGCCCGTCTTTGGACCCGTTCAATTTTGTCAATATCTTTTTGTAGGTGAGGTCTCCTCACATATCTTCTTCCAATTCAAATGTTGAGGAGAATGCAACAGGGCCCAGATTTTTTTTTCTTTTTGAGACCAAGTAAGGCTCACTAGGTAGTGTTACCTGCTGTAATCTTTTGACTAAGTACTTTTATATGCAAATTCATTTAATTTCTTTGAATTGCACTGCTTCTTCTGATGTTTTTTTCAACTTCCCAATTCAATAATTTTCCATCTACAGTTCAGGAGTGAGTTCAAACTATGGAGAGGGGCAACAATCAAATCAAATCAAATCAAATCAAATCAAATCAAATCAAATCAAATCAAATCAAATCAAATCAAATCAAATCAAATCAAATCAAATCAAATCAAATCAAATCAAATCAAATCAAATCAAATCAAATCAAATCAAATCAAATCAAATCAAATCAAATCAAATCAAATCAAATCAAATCAAATCAAATCAAATCAAATCAAATCAAATCAAATCAAATCAAATCATAACCTCAGTGCTAGTTTGCTTTGTCTTGTGCTGCATGGGTGCACCTCATGGGTATGCATGCACAGTGGCAAAAATTTCAAAAATACCCCCCCAAACCCCTCCCCCTGAAAACAAGATGGCAATGCATGCACAGTGCCAGGAACCCAGCTTCTGTGCATGTGCAGAAGGGGGGAAAAACAGAAAAAAATTTAAAGCATTTTTTTTTTAATTCTTGGAAAGAATGAAAAGAAGAACAACAAAGATGATTAGGGGATTGGCAGCTAAAACATATGAAGAATGGTTGCATGAATGGGGTCTTACATAGTGAAAAGAAGGACTAGAGGTGACATGATAGCAGTTTTCCAATATTTGAAGAGTTACCACAAAGATGAGGGAGTCAACTTATTTTCCAAAACACTAGAAGGAGAGGTAAGAAACAATGGATGGAAACTAACCAAGGACAGAAGCAACCTAGGACTAAGGAGAAATTTCCTGACAGTGAGAACAATTAATTAATTGAACATCAACAGTTGTAGATGTTTCATCACTGGAGATTTTTAAGAAAAAAACCTAGACATTTACCTACTTAGAATGCTATAGGGTCTCATGCTTGAGCAAAGAGTTGGACAAGGGTCCTTTCCAGCTATATTCTGAATGAGTGAGTAAGTGAGTGATTGACTGATTAACCAATTAAATGGCTTGCCATTGTAGTTGGTCCATCACTGGAGCCTTTTTAAGAAGCATTGGATAGATATGCCAGACCCATTCTCGAATACAGCTCATCTGTCTGGAACCCATACCACATCTCGGACATCAACACCCTCGAAAACGTCCAAAGATGTTTCACCAGAAGAGCCCTTCACTCCTCCACTCGAAACAGAATACCCTACGAAACTAGACTAACTATCCTGGGTCTAGAAAGCTTAGAACTACGGCGCCTAAAACACGATTTAAGTATTGCCCACAAGATCATATGCTGCAACGTCCTACCGGTCAACGACTACTTCAGCTTCAACTGCAACAACACAAGAGCACGCAACAGATTCAAACCTAATATTAACTGCTCCAAACTTGACTGTAAAAGACATGACTTAACAATCAAGTTGTCGAAGCGTGGAACTCATTACCGGACTCAATAGTGTCAACCCTTAACCCCCAACATTTTTCCCTTAGACTATCCACAATTGACCTCTCCAAGTTCCTAAGAGGCCAGTAAGGGGCGTACATAAGTGCACTGGTGTGCCTAACGTCCCCTATCCAATTGTCTTTCCTTTATCTCATATCTCATATATATTTTATTCCTTTCACATATTTTCTCTTCTATTTTACATATTATCTTTATATATATTACTCAATGTCTATTCTCTTCTATATGTATTGTGTATTGGACAAAGAATAAATTAAATAAAATAATAAAAATATCTTCTGACATAGAAAAGGGTTTCCTGCTTGAGCAGGGGGTTGAATTAGAAGACCTCCAAAGTCCCTTCCCACTTGGTTACTCTACGCTCTATGTTCATTATATCTTAATAATATAAAAGATTAACATGGAGCAGAGACAACTTATTGTTACTTAATTTGAGGGGAAATAGGAGGTTCGCATAGTAACCAACTCTTTTCTGGATCTTCTCTAGTGGTGGGTTCTAAATCCCATCGCTACCGGTTTACGCGGGACCTCCGAACATGCACAATGCTTCTGCTCATGCACAGAAGTATCCCGGGCTGGTGGGTGGAGCCTCCCACCACCGCCGTTACCTGTTCACTGAACTAGGTCAAACCAGGAACAACCCACCGCTGGTCTCCTCCCTCAACTATTAGGAATGGTATTGGAAAATAAGTTTTTACAAAAGGAAATAGGAAAATAAGATGGTAACCATGGACGTTCACAAGGGGAAAGGAGAGCAGGTGGAATCATGTCTATCATGACATACCTATGTGATGCAAAGGTCATAATTGGAACCAACTCCCCCCGGAGATTAGAACTGCCCCTACTCTCCTCGCCTTTCGTAAGGTCCTTAAAACCCACCTTTGTCGTCAGGCATGGGGGAACTGAGACATCTCCCCCAGGCATATACAATTTATGAATGGTATGTTTGTATGTATGTTTTGTATGTATGTATGGGGTTTTTAAATATTTTAAACTAGAATTTAGATTTGTTATGAATTGTTTTATTTTGTTGTGAGCCGCCCCGAGTCTGCGGAGAGGGGCGGCATACAAATCTAAATAATAAATAAATAAAATAAATAATTGATATAATTTGCTTGATACAATGATGCGTGTGATATTATCATCATAGTTCCAATCAAATAGTGGCGTCTAAAATCAAGATTTTCTATATTTGCAAGAAAAAAATATCAGATAGATGTTTTATCTTAAAATAGCCTTTTATCCTAAATCCCTTATAAAGCAATACAAAAATAACTGTATTTATTTGTCTTGGGCCAAAAAAAGTTGACTTTCCATTCATGTTAAAGCAACTACTTTGCTTTTAGCACAACTCCTTTTCCTTCGTATATTATGAAGGTCAAGCGTGGATCTAAATTTAGTATCCTAGATTAGAAGAGGAAATTGTTTCTATTAAGATTTTCTCCCCATGAATACATTATAAATACACCAGAATGTGCTGGTTTTAGCCCATGCGAGTCAGGAGAATGAAAGTCAAAGGATAATTCACATCAGCTCCGCAAGACCAAGCCTGAAATACATTAAGCAGAGATTCTGTATATTCATGAGCTCAGCAGTAACAAGGAACAGTCAATAATTGAGGGAAGGGGCTTGTATACAAAGAATGGCTGGTTTGCTCTTATCAGCATCAAAAACTATCCCATTGATGGAACTTATTTAATGTATTTCCTTTTGTAAAAACAGAAGTGCATGGCATAACATTATAGAAATTTGTTAAATTGCTTTCTATTGTATTTGCCTTGTTCCCTTTACTATATTTGGAGCCACAAAGAAATGTATTTTTTTTTAATGGAAAGACTAATGAGTGCATATCAGTGATGTAAACACCGTGAAAGAAGGGGAGGCAGCCCTAGTGGTGTGTGCAACACACCACAACAATGATTGGCTGGAATAGTGAAAATGATGTAGTTGCACAATTGCATGGGAAACACTGTGTTCAAATGCCTTTATTCTCACTTCTGCAAAACAAAGAAGAGATAAACATATGCTTGCACACAAGGTTTTTTTTAATTTATTGAGATAAACATTCATTCTTCTTTTTTTTAAAAAAAAAATATTTGTTTGTTTTTTTCAAATATAACATAAAAAAGAAAAGACATACACAAAAACATACACATACAACATTTGGGAAATGAAAGTTTCCCCACTTTTTTAGGTGTTCAATCAGAGAATTTTACTTCTTTCACATAGTATTAATTTTTCAATTCTTTTATTCGACGTGTTGCTGTGCGTGAATTTTTATTTATTTCTTTGTTGCTCTTTTCTTTAACCAATCATAAAATTTTGCCCATATTTTATAATAATCTGAATCTTCTTTTCCCTCTATTTTTTTAGATAACCTGTCCATCTCCGCACAGTCCAATATTTTTTAAATTACTATATTTTCTTCCGGTGTTTTGTCTATTTTCCATTGTTGGGCATATGCTATCTTGGCAGCTGTTAATATGTGTATAACTAAATATCTTACCTCTTTTTCTATTTTTTCATTGAAAATACCCAATAAATACAATTCTGGGTTTTTTTCAATTTCTTCTTTTACTATTTCTTTTAACCAGTTTGTTATTTTATTCCAGAAATTTTTTTGCTTGTACGCATGTCCACCATTGATGATAGAATGTGCCTCTTTCTTTTTTGCACTTCCAGCATAATGGGGAGGTTTTTGGGAACATTTTTAATAGTCTTTCCAGTGGAAGGTGCCACCAGTAAAACATTTTTAATTGGTTTTCCTTGAATGCAGTCGATTTTGTCATCTGCCAATTATTAGTCCATAATTTTTCCAATTTTTCTAATTCAATTGTGTAGCCAAAATTAATTCCCCAACTTATCATACTTTCTTTTACAATTTCCACTTCTGTTTCATAACGAATCAAAAATTTATATATTTTACCAATTAATTTTTCACCATTTTTTAAAAAAAACATTCATTCTTCATAACACACTCATATGTCTATATCATCTATTTTCCCATCTTTAATCAACATTATGCAAACTTATCTAATTTTATGTGACTCATCTGCAGCCTGATGTTATTTGTGCAAGCTATATAATCTTTGCTGCAAATTGTTGAGTTCTTGACCAACAGCGTGGCAGTGTCTGCCATGCAGTACAAAACTGCATTGATATTTCTGTGCTATAAGAACAAAACTTTAATACATCCCTAACATTTATAATGCATTCACGTGTAAATATATTAAGCATCATACATACCTATCATAAACACTGTCCTGTATTGATTCAATCACAAAGTATTCTATTTTTTGTCATGCATAACATACTTCTACCATATACCACATTTAGCAATCTACTTTTAACTCAATACTTTTGCAAAACATTCTGTAGTTCAAATTTATAAATGTTATCATTTGCTTTATCTAACTTAACAAACACAAGAACAGTTTTTTTCTGACCGCCATCACTCTACTAAACAAATAATTCCCTCAACACTGTCAGACTTTCTACTAAATCTGCACTTCTATTCTACTAGTTTTTCTCATCATTCCTATCACCCATTTCCTCCCATGTTGACTGTATGACTGCAACTTGTTGCGTATATCCTAATATTTTTATTAATATTGCTTCTTCATTGCTTATTTGACCCCTATGACAATCATTAATTGTCGTACCACATGATTCTTGACAAATGTATATTTTATTTTATGTACGCTGAGAGCATATGCACCAAGACAAATTCCTTGTGTGTCCAATCACACTTGGCCAATAAAATTCTATTCTATTCTATAATTGTTTGTTAGCAATAAATATTATTTTTGAAACTCATATGGCTCTGAATGATCTCTGGAAGAGCAAAAAGCTGGCCAACAAACTCTGCAATGCATTTCCCCAATTTTACTCTGTCTTCCCCCTCTACTTCTCCCCCTCAAAATTCTGTGTGAACACTCCAGGCATAAAACATACCAATCTTCTTCTTCCTTTTTTGCAACCCCTCATGTTACCTTTCCCTTTATAAACAGGAACAATACTAGCATTCTTCCAATTATCAAATACAAAGATAGACTTTGGACAGAAGCTAAGTCACGCAGTTCCTTCATAGCAACATCAATATTTCATCATTTCTCCAGTTATGCCTGAAGATTTACTGTTTTTTATGAGTTCCCTTTCATCAGCTATTTTTTCTTGGATAAATGACTTTTATAACATTTATTATCATTCACATTGCATAACATATCCTACCTGCACTGGCAAAGAAACCAAGTATGAACATTGTACAGAATGACACATTATGAAATGGAAAGGGGCAGCAGTAGCAACTGCGCGTTCTCCTTTAGGGCATCATATCCACCATATCCACCCCATCCCAGTTAAAAGCGGTGTCCCCCAAGGTAGTGTACTGAGACCAACACTCTTCATTCTCTACATCAATGACCTTTGCGATTACATCACAAGCAACTGTGTCCTCTTCGCCGACGATGTAAAACTCTTCAACATAACCAATAACACAACTACTCTCCAAAAAACCTTGACGCTGTTTCTGAGTGGTCTAACACATGGCAACTCCAAATCTCAAGTAGTAAATGCTCTGTCCTACACATTGAGAAGAAGAATCTGAACTCCAAATATGAACTGAATAATCAAATTATCACAGATAATCCCCACTCGGTTAAAGACCTTGGTATACTAATAACAAAAGATTTAAGTGCCAAAGCCCACTGCAACAATATAGCCAAGAAGGCTTCAAGAGTTATAAACCTAATCCTACGTAGCTTCTGCTCTGGCAATCTCACACTACTTACCGGAGCTTACAAAACTTTTGCCAGACCCATCCTCGAATACAGCTCATCTGTTTGGAACCCATATCGCATCTCAGACATTAACACTCCATTAACACTGAAAATGTCCAAAGATACTTCACCAGAAGAGCCCTTCACTCCTCCACTCGAAATAGAATACCCTATGAGACTAGACTTTCAATCCTGGGCCTAGAAAGTTTAGAACTAAGACGCCTTAAACAAGATCTAAGTATTGCCCACAAGATCATATGCTGCAACGTCCTGCCTGTCGGCGACTACTTCAACTTCAACCACAACAACACAAGAGTACACAACAGATTTAAACTTAATATTAACCACTCCAAACTTGACTGTAAAAAATATGACTTCAGTAACCGAGTTGTCGAAGCGTGGAACTCATTACCATAGTGTCATCACCAAACCCCTAACACTTTACTCTTAGATTATCTACGGTTGACCTATCCAGATTCCTAAGAGGTCAGTAAGGGGCAAGTACAAGTGCAGTAGAGTGCCTTCCGTCCCCTGTCCTATTGCTCTCCTATATCTCCTATACCTTTCTTCTATTCTTATATCTCTTCTTCTATTCTTTCATTGATATGTTCTATTACTATATCATCTTTTCTATTATTTCTTAGATATATTTTACCATGAGTATCTCCTCTATAACTTTCATCATGTATTTTACTATGTGTATATAGATATATACCCACTAAAACCCTCATTGTGTATTGGACAAAACAAACAAACAAACAAACAAACAAATAAACAAGTAAATAAATAAATAAATATTTTGGGAGGTGATGGGTGGCCCCTCGCCAGGAACTCCAGGCGGTGACCAGCCTGAGCAATTGGAGGGGGGATCCCCTTGGGACTCACCTGACCCTTTCCTTCGATGGGGAGGGAATGGTGAGCCCCTCTTACACGCCTTGTGGGCGTGACCTAGAACATGGTGATGGGTTTGACCCCTCACCTTGATCGGCAAGGAGCTATGCCCATAGTTGCCCAGGAAGGTTAACATCAGGAATTTCCACCCCGTTTTTATGATTGGCCTCTGCAGGTCCTGATTATGAGTTAATAAACAGTTATTTTAATATGTTAAACAATAAAGTGACCCATTTCTTCCAGCTCTTTGTGTCGTGTTCTCATTCCGCCTCCGTCGCAATGACACATTATGAAAGGGCAGAGTGTAAACTGATTCACTATATCTCCTTGCTTGTGTCATTCCTTAGAAAAGCAGAAGTTAGTTTCTATTTATTTTATTTATTTATTATTTGCCAAAAATATGTACAAAATAGTAGGTATTGGTATAAACAGAAACATAAGCAGAGTAGGTACAAATAGATTTGGACAGTAGGACAGAGATGTTAGGTACAAAGCCATATCTGCTGGCACATGAGTCATTGTCCTAGCTTAGCTCCAACATGCATGTATGTGCTGGCCAGCTGATCTTTGGCTGACACAGAGGCTCTGGGAGGGCATTCCAGAGAACCTCTAGAGGGAAAGGGCAGCACATTTTTACCCTCCCCCAGCTCCAGGAGCCTGGAGAGGGTGAAATGTGAGCCTACTGGGCCCACCAGAAGTTGGGAAACATGCAGTTTCCAGCTTCCAGAGGGCCTCCGTGGGGTGAAGGAAGCTGTTTTTGCCCTTCCCAGGCATTGCTTTATGGATGTGGGCATTTGCACCTGCACAATAGTGCACACACACTCTCTTTCAGCACCTGAGGAGAAAAAGGTTCGCCATCACTGGTCTAAGGTTAAAGCTTTTGGGGTTTGAGGAAGAAACCACAGAGTTACAATAGGTAATGTATTCCAGGCATTGATCACTCTATTGGTAAAGTCGTATTTTCTGCAATCGATTTTATTTTATTTTATTTTATTTTATTTTATTTTATTTTATTTTATTTTATTTTATTTTATTTTATTTTATTTTATTTTATTTTATTTTATTTTATTTTATTTTATTTTATTTTATTTTATTTTATTTTATTTTATTTTATTTTATTTTATTTTATTTTATTTTATTTTATTTTATTTTATTTTATTTTATTTTATTTTATTTTATTTTATTTTATTTTATTTTATTTTATTTTATTTTATTTTATTTTATTTTATTTTATTTTATTTTATTTTATTTTATTTTATTTTATTTTATTTTATTTTATTTTATTTTATTTTATTTTATTTTATTTTATTTTATTTTATTTTATTTGTCAAGTACGTATTGGTAATATACATAGATATAACAATGTTTATATACATGAGATGGGTACTAATAAGAGGGAACATTAGGATAGGGATGGTAGGTATGCTGGTGCATTTATGCACGGCCCTTACTGACCTCTTGGGAATGGGGTGAATCAACAGTGGACAGTCTAAGAGCAAAGTTTTGGGGGTCTGGTGATGAAACTATAGAGTCAGGTAATGAATTCCAGGCATTAACCACTCACTTGCTAAAGTTGTATTTTCTACAGTCAGGTTTGGAGCGGTTCACTTTGAGATTTTATCTGTTGTGTGCTCGTGTATTGTTGTGGTTGAAGCTGAAGTAGTTGTTGATGGGAAGGATGTTGTAGCAGATGATTTCTTGAGCTATGCTTAGGTCGTGCCAAAGGTGACATAGTTCTAAGCTTTCTAACCCTAGGATTTCAAGTCTAGAATTATGTTGCAAGTAGAGGAGTTTGGAATGGTTTACATTGAGTTTAAATCTATTATGTGCTCATGTATTATTGCGGTTGAAGGTGATGGACTCTTATGGCAATCTGAAATACCATTAGCCAATCAGACATACTTTAATTAAAGCTATATACATTAACACACATTGTTGGTTTATATATTGCCAACTCAATCATTAGACAGAGTCCTATCAATACTGGAAGAACTACATGATAGGGATGTGCAATTTTGTATTGCCATAGTAGAATATCTCATTCTCACACTTAACATATCATATGTACATCATTTCCTGATCTAGTGTCTAGCATGAACCATATCCATAATCTGATAACCTGTGTGTGATTAGATATGCATGCAGTAAAACCTTTCAAAAACACTCCTAAAGATATTGTATCACACTAAGAAATCTTGCAATCCTTAATTCTATACTGCCCAATACATATATGCTTAGAATGAAGTCTCAATGATTGTAACAGAACCATCTTGTACATTTATAACCATATGAGTATTTTAATATTATGCAGTGCAGCTACAAATCAAGGAAAATGCAAGTAATTTGGGTACATGATACAATCAGTTAAGAATCCTGAATTAACACAGAGTTTTCATTAATTAATGATCCAATCAGACTTCAGCCTATTCCCATCTTCTCGAGAGGGCAAAGAATACCAGTTATTGTTCAATCTACACAAAGCGTCTCTGTGGACCATTGATCTTTACAGAGTTACTATTCAGATCAGAGTTGAAGTCTGAGATCAAATTAGCCATGAATATGACATTAATGGCATAAAGTGATAACTATAAATTAACACACATCTATGCACAAAATGTGAATAAAACAGAAGCGAGATGAATTCAACGAATGACACCACTGTCATAAAGTGCTGTAATTTTGAACTCAACGGATCCTTGGTTTTTGCAGCCCTTATATGAAGAAAATAATGCAGCAATAGAGAATTAATTAAATTAAATCAGCTCCACTTTCCCACCCCACTAATGCAGTGCAGAAATAAATATTCACTTGCATCATTTTTTATGATATAATATCTAGGTAATGCTAAATGTTTGGATACAAGACATGTAATTTAAACTCAATATAACTATACCTTGTAATTATATATTTTCTTTTATACATGGATGTCTTCACCTGCTAATGGCTCCAGTTTGTTTGCCCATTGATAATATCTTAGGCAGATATTGTGGTCATTAATTAAAAATTAAAAGACATAGAACAACTAACCAAAACAAAGATAGGTATACATACAAATTACTAGGGGCCAACCAGATCTAAGGGATGAAAAGTGGATGGGAAGAGGGAATGCTTTTTAATTCTACTGTGCTTCTAATTACCTCTTTAGGTAATCTATGTTTTGCACTCTTTTTGGGCTTTCCCCTTTCTTCTTTTCCTTTCAAAATGCTTAATAATTAAAAATTGTCTAGAAAAATCAAATAACGGAATGCTTCTTTATTGATACAGAGAAACTTCATTAGGCAAGACGGCAAGACTCAAGCAAATGGCTTCAACTATGGCATAAAGCTCCCTTTTCATAAATAAGGTAAAAGTAAATGTTCCCCCACACATACATGCCAATTGTTTCTAGCTTTAGAGTGCTCATCTCCACTTCTAAGCCGAAAAGCCAGTGCTGTCCTAAGACATCTCCGTGATCATGTGGCCGGCATGACTAAATGGTGAAGGCACATGGAGCACTGTTACCTTCCCACCAAAGTGGTCCTTATTTTTCTACTTGCAATTTTTACGTGCTTTTGAATTGCTTGGTTGGCAGAAGCTGGAACAAGTAATGGGAGCTCACTCTGTTACTTGGCACTAGGGATTTGAACCGCTGAACTGCCAATCTTCTGATTGAAAAGTTCAGCATCTTAGCCACTGAGCCACCACAATCATAAATACAGACACACGCGCACACACACACACACACACACACACACACAAACACACACAAATAACAAATAAATAAAAGGTGTGACTGTCATCCTAACCTTTTAGACTTTCCTGTGGACATCCTAACATCCTGTTTGCAGATTATTTTTAATTCTGTGAATATGATGATAAAAGAATAGAATAGAATAGAATTTTATTGGCCAAGTGTGATTGGACACACAAGGAATTTGTCTTGGTGCAGATGCTCTAAGCGTACATAAAAGAAAAAGATACATTTGTCAAGAATCATGTGGTACAACACTTAATGATTGTCATAGGGGTCAAATAAGCAATGAAGAAACAATCAATATTAATAAAAATCTTAGGATACAAGCAACAAGTTACAGTCATACAGTCCTAAGTGGGAGGAAAAGGATAGGAATAATGAGAAAAACTAGTAGAATAGAAGTGCAGATTTAGTAAAAAGTCTGACAGTGTTGAGGGAATTATTTGTTTAGTAGAGTGATGGCGTTCGGGAAAAAACTGTTCTTGTGTCTAGTTGTCTTGGTGTGCAGTGCTCTGTAGCGATGTTTTGAGGGTAGGAGTTGAAACAGTTTGTGTCCAGGATGCGAGGGGTCAGTAAATATTTTCCCCACCCTCTTTTTGACTCGTGGAAAAATATGGAAGTTACCAATAGGATGCCTGAAGATGAAGTAAACCTGCCATCTCTATTATTATTAATATGATTCTAGATAATAATGAACTCTGAAAGTAGAATTTTTGCTTCCAACTCTCTTGCATTTTTTTTCTTTGTCTTTCAGGGGGGGAAATGGAGTTCAAACCTAGTGTCAGACCTGCCCTAGCTATGCTCCTAGAAAAAAAAAGACCCTTGACTCCATTTAGTTAAAGTGATGGGTTCTTTTACTAAGGATTAGTGGTTGCAGCAAAACAAGATCTGAATACTCCCATGGAAAGATACAAAGTTTTCCCCTTGTTAGTGGACCTCTCCCCTGATTGGACCATCAGTGTATAATAGTGTCCTGGAACTGCTTTGGTTATAAATACATCTCGGAGAGCTTTTGCATTCTTTCCAAGCCATGCATTCTGGAGGTGATGGAATCTTGCTGTTTAGAACCTCTGGTTCCTGTCAATTTCCTACTTTTCCCCCTTACATCCTTCTTCACAGCACCTGCCTAATTTTCCCAACTTCCTCTGCCCCTCCTTCCATTTACAGCAAGATGCCATGTCATCTTAGCAATGAATAGGGAAGGTTACAGAGCTGACACCTAGTTCAATCCTAGTTGACCAGGCAAAACCTATATAATCAAGCATGGGGGAACTGAGACATCTCCCCCAGGCCTATACAGTTTATACATGGTATGTTTGTGTGTATGTTTGCTTTTAATAATGGGGTTTTTAGTGTTTTTTAAATTATTAGATTTGTTCTTATATTGTCTTTGTTATTGTTGTGAGCCGCCCCGAGTCTACGGAGAGGGGCAGCATACAAATCTAAATAATAATAATAATAATAATAATAATAATAATAATAATAATAACAATAATAATAATAATATAATTAGGGAGGAAGAGAGACAAAGTCTGGAGGACAGAAGGGAAAGGGGGGACATGATCAAAACATTTAAATATGTTAAAGGGTTAAATAAGGTTCAGGAGGGAAGTGTTTTTAATAGGAAAGTGAACACAAGAACAAGGGGGCACAATCTGAGGTTAGTTGGGGGGAAGATCAGAAGCAACATGAGAAAATATTATTTTACTGAAAGAGTAGTAGATGCTTGGAACAAACTTCCAGCAGACGTGATAGATAAATCCACAGTAACTGAATTTAAACATGCCTGGGATAAACATAAATCCATCCTAATGTAAAATACAGGAAATAGTATAAGGGCCGACTAGATGGACCATGAGGTCTTTTTCTATTGTCAATCTTCTATGTTTCTATGATTAAAGTTACACATGAACGTATCTGAAACCGGTAATCACTGGATCTGGCTATCCCTGCTTGTTTAGATACACCCAAGAGATTTTAGCTAATCTCAATGGAAAATCAGGGGATAGTATGGATTGCTTTTCAGCTGACTTTGTACTTGAGTTTGGCTGGCACTACCCTGCACATCTTGCTGTAGGTTAGAAATTAACTCAGCCAGGCCTAATAAAGGAAGGAACATTAAAATGTTCACCCCCAATCCAACAGACAACCTTGGAAGTAAGACATTTGGCAACAGATGTGTAAGCATCACTAAAGACTGCTCTGAGTGCCATTAGGGTAGCAAGAAAAAGCACAAATTAATAAAACAAAATGTTGGATTCTTTTTAAACAGTTCATTTACAGAGATTTGTATGCCCTCCACTCACCAAACTCTAGGCGAATAAAGTCAAAGAGTTCCTTTACTAAAAATACTTTAAGAAAACAATGGGTTAGATATCCATTTGCTTTCTATGAATAGCAAGTGAGCTAATTAGTTGTATCAGTATGGCTTACAGACAAATCATTATCCGAACAATAGAAACCAATCTCGACATCAAACATCAGTTACATTTCACACTATGCCATAAACAAAGAATGTGGTTGTTTCAACTATTGGGCTGACTCCAGATTAAATGAGTTGTATTTCCTTCCCCTCAAAATCAATGAAGCTCAGGTTATCATGATTCACTTGTCCCATTGATTTCAATGAAATCAGAGGTCAGTTTATCTAATCTATAGCCAAGCTATTGAATCACAAGGGCCTTTTCATAAATCAACAGCTGCTTCATTTTGCTAATTAAATGAGGAAAGAGAAAGGGATTCTCCCCCGCCCCACCTTATTACTAGTACTGTAGTTGGTTTAAAAATACCCAGTTGAGTAGCCTTCTGTTTCCTCCAAATGCTTGCTTCTAAAATTGAACTTGTGTATCTTTTTCTATTAAAAAAGGGAATGCACATTGTTACACAGCAATTGCAGAGCCATACAACATTTTATTTATTTATTTATTTTGTCCAATACACAATGAGGGTTTTAGTGTATCTATATACACATAGTAAAATACATTATGAAGGTTATAGAGGAGATACTCTTAGTATATCTAAGAAATAATAGAAGAGAAGGTATAGTAATAGAACATATCAATGAAAGAATAGAAGAAGAGATATAGGAATAGAAGAAAGGTATAGGAGATATAGGAGAGCAATAGGACAGGGGACGGAAGGCACTCTAGTGCACTTGTACTCGCCCCTTACTGACCTTTTAGGAATCTGGATAGGTCAACCATAGATAATCTAAGGGTAAAGTGTTGGGGGTTTGGGGATGACACTATGGAGTCCGGTAATGAGTTCCACGCTTCGACAACTCGGTTACTGAAGTCATATTTTTTACAGTCAAGTTTGGAGCGGTTAATATTAAGTTTAAATATTAAGTTTAAATACCATCTCACACATTGGCATCCTTCAATCTCAAGCCTGAAGCCTGGGTAGGTTAGTATGAACGATAGACTGTTACCCATGCAGCAGATCCCTTCTCTCTATGTCACTGAAATAATCCAATGGAATGGCAAAGGCCAATACGATTGGTACGCCGGAGTTGTCAGAATGTGTCTGTATCCAATCACGAACTGCTTCCAGGACTCTGGCCCTGGATTTTACCTGAAGGTTTACTCCTGAAGCTTTTTCCAACTTTCTAACATGAGATCAATTCTAAACACATAGCGAAGATAACACAGGACTGGCTCTGAGAATGTTCTAGAGCAGTGATGGCGAACCTTTTTTTCCTCGGGTGCCAAAAGAGCGTGTGCTCGGGGACCACCTTCTGTCGCACGAATCCCAGCAACCAGTCAGGTCCCACAGAGTTGGTCTTCTCCGGGTCTCGTCGACTAAACAATGTTGTCTAGAGGGACCCAGGGGAAGAGCCTTCTCTGTGGCGGCCCTGACCCTTTAGAACCAGCTCCCCCCAGATATTAGGATTGCCCCCACCCTCCTTGCCTTTCATAAACTTCTTATAACCCACCTCTGCCGTCAGGCATGGGGGAACTGAGACATCTTCCCCAGGCCTATATAGTTTATGTATGGTATGTTGTGTGCATGTTTTTTAAAATTATGGGGTTTTAACTTTGTAATATTAGATTTGTATTGTATATTGTTTTCTATTGCTGCTGTGAGCCGCCCCGAGTCTGCGGAGAGGAGCGGCATACAAATTTAATAAATAATAATAATAATAATAATTGCAAATGCACGAGTCCCCAACCCATAATTCAATGCCTGGGGAGGGTAAAAACAGCTACTGCTGTCCCCCCGGAGACCATCTGGAGGCCGGAAATAGTCTTTTTCCCAACTTCTGATGGGCCCAGTAGGCTCGTGTTTCATCCTCCCCAGGCTCTAAAGGCTTCCCTGGAGCCGGTGAAGGGTAAAAACACCCTCCCCCTTACCTCCAGAGGCTCTCTGGAAGCCAAAAACACCCTCCCAGAGTCTCTGTGTGAGCCAAAAATCAGCTGACTGGCACACACATGCATGCTGGAGCTGAACTATGACAATGGCTCATGTGCCAGCAGATATGGCTCTGTGTGCCACCTGTGGCACCTGTGCCATAGGTTCACCATCACTGTTCTAGAATGCCCAGCCAGAGCCATTGTTAGTACAGGGTACATGGTTGTTAGGGTTTGCCATTGTAAACTATCTATTGTAAACTTGTACTATCACTTAAAGGGTTAATGTTTTGTTTTAGGCTGGTTTCGTCATAAGAGGGCGCCAGCACTCCGTCCCTCAATGACGATGTAAAGCTCATTTTTCTGCTCAGTCATTCTCTTACTTTGCCTGAGAGGGGGGAGTTGTGTTTATGCTTCGTGCCTATCTTCTTGTATTAGCGCCGTGCTTATTATCTATATTGTATTTTGCTTTGTGCTTCTAATCTTGTAATGCTTCATGCTTATTCTGGATTGTTTCTATAGTTTCTTTATATGTAAATAATACTTATTTAACTAAGTCTGTGTCTTGGCTTTATCACACATCCACGCTCTCTTAAAATTCTCTGCTCGATATTGTCGAAGGTTTCATAGCCTAGCTATTCAACATCTCTGGAGGGACCTGAAAATAGCTGTCCACCGACGGTCACCATCCAACCTGACTGAGCTTGAGAGGATTCACAAGGAAGAGTGGCTGAAAAATCTCCCAATCCAAATGTCCAAAGCTTGTTGCATCATACCGAACAAGAATAATTGTTGACAAAGATTCTTCAACAAAATAGTGAGTGAAAGGTCTGAATACTGATACCAATGTGATATTTCAGTTTTTTCTTCAATAAATTTACAAATATTTCTATTTTGGGGGGGACAGTGAAAAACGGGCCTACCGAAAGTTTGGGAAGACCAATAAAGGGTCTTTTTCCAGTTTCCAAAGTACCTCCGGATCTTGTGGAGGCCATTTTTGCCCTCCTGGAGACTCTAAAAAAAAATTCAGAGCTGGGAGAGGTAAAAAATGCCCCACACCATAGTGCAGGAGGCTGACCAGGCCATAATCACACCCACCCAGCAACCAGGCAGAGAACCTCTTGGTCTCTGTACTGCACATGCGTAGAAGGTTCTGCACACATGCGTTCATGCTTCCATTCCCAAACCGGTAGCAAAGGTAAGTGAAACCCATCACTGGTGCATAGAATTTGTGTTGTGCCTGTTTCTGTGGCTTTTATCTGTTGATTGGGTGTTGATGGCTCACTATTAAGTCATTGGCTGTTGTTTCCTTGTGCTGCCAAGTCCTTAACTAGTAAGTATATGATAAACGTATGGTAAATCAGCACAGTTGACTGACAAGGGGCTTCAATAATTTCCCTGGCTATTTTTGTACCTGCTCACCCAACAATCGTATTGGCTGCAAAATTGAATGTATGTCGTTCTTCGTTGCAATTAGTTTGGGTCTCCTCATCTGACTGATTGCTTGTATTCTCATAATGTGGTAATTATCTTCCTTTCTGTCTATCTGTCTCTTGAAAATGCCCACCCCTCACCCAGAGGAGCTCCAGATACTGTACAAAGAAAATATTAAACATGAAAATAATAACTAAAATTTAAAAACAGATTAGATTAGATTAGATTAGATTTATTGGATTTATATGCCGCCCCTCTCTGAAAACTCGGGGCGGCTCACAACAAGATAAAAACAATACATAATAACAAATCCAATACCCACAAATCCAATTACAATTTTAAGCTACAAATTCATAAAAACAACCCCAGAATATTAAAACACGCATACCATCAATCTAACACCAAAACAACATGGGCAAGGGGGAGATGTTTCAGTTCCCCCATGCCTGACGGCAGAGGTGGGTTTTAAGGAGTTTGCGAAAGGCAAGGAGGGTGGGGGCAATCCTAATCTCAGGGGGGAGCTGGTTCCAGAGGGTCGGAGCTGCCACAGAGAAGGCTCTTCCCCTGGGTCCCACCAAATGACATTGTTTAGTCGACGGGACCCGGAGAAGGCCAACTCTGTGGGACCGAACTGGTCACTGGGATTCATGCGGCAGAAGGTGGTCCCGGGGATATTCTGGTCCGGTGCCATGAAGGGCTTTATAGGTCATAACCAACACTTTGAATTGTGACCGGAAACTGATCGGCAACCAATGCAGACTGCAGAGTGTTGGAGTGATATGGGCATACTTAGAGAAGCCCATGATTGCTCTCGCAGCTGCATTCTGCACGATCTGAAGTTTCTGAACACTTTTCAAAGGTAGCCCCATGTAGAGAGCGTTACAGTAGTCCAGCCTCGAGGTGATGAGGGCATGAGTGACTGTGAGCAATGACTCCCGTTCCAATGATGATTAACTTTCAATGTTAAAAGTTGATTAAAAGGATGCTGGGCTTTGGTCACATGATCACAATTCTCACCCTGCACTGTCTGTCTGTATGTCTGTCTGTCTGTCTCTCTCTCTCTCTGTCTCTCTCTCTCTCACACACACACACACACACATTATTGCAATCATTACTTTACACTGACGTGGTTTGCAGCTCCATTGAATTTTGTGGGGTTTTCTGATCTTTAAATGCCCGGTTCTATGCCATCTTTCAAATTATATTTGACCACTTTTCTGCTTTCCATTCCATAAACTCATGGAAAATTTATTTTTTATTTTCTTTATTGATTTTTAAAGTACCAATGTTCTTCAAACCCAGCTATTGTCTTAATGTTCTCAGCAATTTAAATCCACTTGTGTATTCCGAAGTAAGCCTCGGTATACTTACTTCACCATTAAGACTGACAGACTATTAACCAATTTGCAGTGGCTTTTGTTTAATTAAAGTGATTTTTTTTCTCAATTAAAAATTAGAATAAAGCCAAAACCACATAGATCTTTGTTCTTGACCAAAGAAGAAAAGCAATTTATAATCTTATGTACAATGTTAGGTTTTGAATGAATGGGTGCAATGGAGCATAAATAATATAATAGCCATAATACAAGGAATATAGCTGTGAGCAAAAGGTGAGCAAGACAACCATAATCTATTCCTGGGTGAAGAAAGACGAGGGGGGGAAATGTTGATACAATATCTGCTAACCCAGAGGTGTCAAACCCGTGTCATCACAGCAGCATCACATTTAATTAAATTAAATTAATTTAATTAATTTGACTTCTATGCCAACCAATCCTTTAGGACTCAGGGCAGCTTACAACTACAAAAATGCAATACGCTGTTACAAAATGTTAGAAAAGTCAAATATCAATTAATAAAAACAATAAAACCCCATTATAAAAGAGTAGAACGCCATTATAAAACTATAACCAACTATCTAATCAAACACCCATGCATACCCAATCAGTCACATGACATATCGGGACATTTTACCCCTTCGCTAAACCTGTGGGCCAGGAGTTTGACAGCTCTGTGCTACTCTATAGTTGAGAACAGGTGGCCCTATATTTAATGACCTACCATATAAAACACAATCTTTAACATTTTGCTGGATCTTTGCTGGACTGCCTTCTGCCGCACATATCCAAGTGGCTGATTAGATCCCACAGAGTTGCCCTTCTCCAGGTCCCGTCAACCAGACAATATCGTCTGGCAGGGCCCAGGGGAAGAGCCTTCTCTGTGTGGGCCCCAGCCCTCTAGAATCAGAGATTTGCACTGCCCCCACTCTCCTCACCTTTCGCAAGAGTCTTAAGACTCACTTATGTCACCAGGCATAGGGCAGCTAGATCATGCCCCCTCCCTCCAGACTATTAAATGTGATGTGTGGTTGTGATTGAGTTGATTGACTATTTTTAACATAGTGGGATCTTAGCTTATAGTTTTAATTAATTAGATTTGTATGCACATTGTTTTTGTATTGTACCCTGTGAGCTGCCCCGAGTCTTCGGAGAAGGGCAGCATACAAGTCTAATTAATAATAATAATAATAATAATAATAATAATAATAATAATAATAATAATAATGTGGGACTTCCGACTTCAGACTGACCGAATTCTGAAGCATAACACACCAGACATCCTGATTGTGGAGAAAAAGAAAGTATGGATCATCGACATCGCAATCCCAAGGGACAGCAGAATTGAGGAGAAGCAGCTAGAGAAATTAGTGAAATACGAAGATCTAAAAATCGAGCTGCAACGACTCTGGCATAAGCCAGTGAAAGAGGTCCCGGTGGTACTTGACACACTGGGCGCAGTGCCAAAGAATCTCAGCGGACATTTGAAAACCATCAGAATTGACAAAATCTTCATGTCAATTGCAAACAGCCACTTTACTGGGATCGGCAAACATAATTTGCCGCTACATCACTCAGTCTTAGGTGCTTGGGAAGTGCCCGACTGGTGATGAAATACAAAATCCAGCATAGTGATCTCGTTTGCTGTGTTGCATTGACATAATAATAATAATAATAATAATAATAATAATAATAATAATAAGTGTGAGACTCCCCATGCCCCCCTCAATTTTTGTCACATGATGACAAAAAGTTTAGCCATCACCTTTATAGAACATTCCTCACCAGTGGTTTGTCTCTTATTTTAGCTCCGCAGGGCAAAATGCATGCATGTTCTGAGGAGCATGACCACCAAATCAAGTATTCATTCTGAGCAAGGACTTTTGCATATTTTCAATGCCTTGGACAACTTGTTGACAGAGAAAGAACATCAAGGTGGGTTACTGCTTGTGTTCTTTGCTAGCTATTCATGGCCAGCAATTTAGTATTACAAACTGAGTTCATCCACGTTTAGCACTACACAGAAATGTCGGTAGCGATTAGTGGTGAAACAAATGAAGGCAATGCAGTATTATCTAGAAGGAATATAAATGTGCCTCATGAAGCCATAAGGGGTTCCACTTCAAAGTGAAATTCAAGATGACTCCACAGATGCGTGACTAGGGACTTGTTATTGACAAGCTTTTGACTGACATTGCCAAAACAGCCTATCTAGAATTTGACAGAGCAGTCCACAGTGCCCAACTCTTGTCATCTGTGAATAAGTTAGGCTTGCTTACTGACATTTGAAAGTGGTTACTGCCATCAGGCTGAGCCTCCTTATGTTGCATCCATATCAGACAGAGAAAGGGACTGCAGACTCTGTTTAAAAAGAATAAATGAACAGCATTTACCAACAGCTGAAGTGTATTATTTTCTTTAAAGTATACCTTGATCTTTGTTATAAGTATTCTCCATTTTGAATATCGAGGAAAAACTCTGTTTATTCCAGATCGGTTAACATGCTCTACCCTCCACATCGGCAAAAATAATCCAAACCACACATACAAACTAAATAAACAATCTCTCACTGCCAACCCACACTCAGTAAAAGACGTTGGAATACTAATATCGAATGACCTAAGTGCTAAAGCCCACTGCAACAATATCGCCAAAAAAGCTTCTAGAGTTGTTAACCTGATCCTACGCAGCTTCTGCTCAGGCAATCTAACACTACTCACAAGAGCCTACAAAACTTTTGCCAGACCCATCCTAGACTACTGCTCATCTGTCTGGAACCCATACCACATCTCAGACATCAACACCCTTGAAAATGTCCAAAGATATTTCACCAGAAGAGCCCTTCACTCCTCCATTCGAAACAGAATATCCTATGAAAATAGACTAACAATCCTGGGCCTAGAAAGCCTAGAACTATGGTGCCTAAAACACGATTTGAGTATTGCCCAAAGGATCATATGCTGCAACGTCCTACCGGTCAATGACTACTTCAGCTTCAACCCCAACAACGCAAGAGCAAGCAACAGATTCAAACTTAATACGAACCGCTCCAAACTTGACTGTAAAAAATATGATTTCAACAATCGAGTTATCAAAGCATGGAACTCATTACCGGACTCAATTGTGTCAACCCCTAACCCCCAACATTTCTCCCTTAGACTCTCCACGATTGACCTCTCCAGGTTCCTAAGAGGCCAGTAAGGGGCGTACATAAGTGCACTGGTGTGCCTTTCGTCCCCTGTCCAATTGTCTTTCTTTTCTCTCACTTATCATATATATTTTCTTTCTTTCATATATCCTCTCCTCTAAGTTCACTTTACCCTTATATATATTACTACATGTCTATTTTTCTTCCTATGTATTTGTGTATTGGACAAATGAATAAATAAAAATAAATAAAATTAAATTTCTTTCATTATCACTTATATCATTATCCAGGATCAGTACTGATGAAGTATTGATTTTTTAAAAAGCCTGGAAGAGCTCCTAACAACAACTTAATAAACACAATTATAAGTAGTCAAGTTTGACTAAAGGTCATCTTTATCCATGTTATGCTGAGTAGAACAGACATAACGTCTCTGATTGTCTTCAAATGAACATCGTTGTTGTTTTCTATGCCACTGGATCCAGTTAGTAATAAAGAGTCTTACGCATTTGTAGGCCTGGGGCAGGAATTCACTGTTTCTTTGGGAAATGCACTTAAAAATGAGCATGTCCAACCTTCACAGAGGTCAGCAACTGTAAATAAATACAATGTGCAATGGATTGGTATGGATTTTGTATTTCCAATTTTGGAAATACAAAATATGGTTTTGAAATCCAAAGGGAACACTTAATTTTGTCCCATCATTATCAAAAGCATTGATCAGAAAGTCCTTTTTTAACCCAATGTGCTTACAGTAAAACAGTTTAAGATAATTTAAATATCCCTAATTGAGCAATGGGTCCATGTTTTGTTACCCCAAATCCACTTTTATCCAGGATTACCCACAGTGCCCTAAAGTAATAAAGCTTGCAGACTGCCATTCCTGTTTTAGCATGGTTTTCTAATCATAGAATATCGCTGTTGGTCTTCATCCCCCGGCGCTTTTGGAGGAGGGCCGGGGGATATGGCTACCGGCGTAGCCACCATTTTGGGGAAGGCCGAGATCTCGCGAGGCTTCGTGAGATCTCAGCCGAAATCTCGGGTGGCTTGGCCACCCGATGACGAGTCCGGGGAGAAGCCAGCAAGCCCTATAAAAGGGCTGGCTGGCTCGAAAATCCTCCTTTCGCCCCGGCCTCGTCAGAGCAAACACCCACCCGCCCTCCCTATCTTGCAGTGTGCCACTGGGGTCGCCCTATGGGGCCGAATAGGAATTTTTTGCGGTCTTGCCATTTGCCACGATCGTTTTTTCGCCTATTCTACACTGAAGTGACGGATAAGCGGCTAGGGGGTGCTTTGCCCCTGTTTAGGTTAATTGGCTTACCTTTGGTCATTTGGGTAGGCAGGTTAGGGGTGTGTTCTCCGTTGGGCATCTTTGGGGATGATTGACAGGTTCTCTCCAAAGGCTTGTGGTGCGAGCAACCTGAGAAATTGGGGGGAACCTGTCTTTGGGTCCCACCCATTTAATTCCCCTTGTAGGGGTTCGCCGACGGGACCTACCACATGCAAATGCATGGCAATGTCTCAGGTGAGGGAGGGGTCCCTCACCTGGATTAGCATGGAGCTACGCCCATAAGTTGCCCCGGAAGTTTATCTGACATCATTTTCCGCCCCGGAAGCAATTGTTTGACCCTGCAGGTCCAGTTTAGGGTTATAGTTAATTATGCTAATTATGCTAAGCTATTTAATTAAATTATGCAAATTTAATTAATAAAAATGACCCAGTTTTCAATCCAGCTCTTGTGGCCGTGTCTTTACTCCACCTCTCCTGCAATATTACATTACCCAGTCAGTTGGTAAAATTGCCTCACCACATTTAACTTGGTACATTTGGTATCGTGTACTTGAAATACTGGATGTAGTGAATCATACAAATTCTACTAAAAACGGCAGCATTTTTCCCTCACTGATTTCTACAGAAGAATATTCTCTGTGTGACAATGTTCTGTCATACTGTGAGCTTGCTTTACCCGCAGATAGATAACAACCTAAGAAATAAAACTGAGCAGGAAAACTTGAAAAGTAGTGATAAATGTCATATCACACGTTAAATATCACTAAGTATTAAGGAGAAGAGAGCAAAGAGCAATACAGTGCTGATGTTTTCAGGTAGACTCCCTGGTCTGCTGTAATTTCTAGTTCTGTGCTGAGTCTGACACTTTAATCCAGTGAATTGATTAGTGATTTAACTTGTCAGGCTAAAGCGTGAGTTTATATCTGATAGAATTTCCAACCTCTTAAAGGATCCTTGAATGGAAGACTGAGGTTAGAGGAAGGACTTCAGAGCCCAATTTAGAATAGAATAGAATAGAATAGAATTTTATTGGCCAAGTGTGATTGGACACACAAGGAATTTGTCTTGGTGCATATGCTCTCAGCGTACATAAAATAAAATATACATTTGTCAAGAATCTTGTGGTACGACACTTAATTATTGTCATAGGGGTCAAATAAGCAATGAAGAAGCAATATTAATAAAAATCTTAGGATATAAGCAACAAGTTACAGTCATACAGTCAACATGGGAGGAAATGGGTGATAGGAATGATGAGAAAAACTAGTAGAATAGAAGTGCAGATTTACTAGAAAGTCTGACAGTGTTGAGGGAATTATTTGTTTAGTAGAGTGATGGCGTTCAGAAAAAAACTGTTCTAGTGTCTAGTTGTCTTGGTGTGCAGTGCTCTGTAGCGACGTTTTGAGAGTAGGAGTTGAAACAGTTTGTGTCCAGGATGTGAGGGGTCAGTAAATATTTTCCCTGCCCTCTTTTTGACTCCTGCAGTATACAGGTCCTCAATGGAAGGCAGGTTGGCAGCAATTGCTTTTTCTGCAGTTCTGATTGTCCTCTGAAGTCTGTGTCGGTCCTGTTGGATTGCAGCACCAAACCAGACAGTTATAGAGGTGCAGATGACAGACTCAATGATTCCTCTGTAAAACTGTATCAGCAGCTCCTTGGGCAGTTTGAGCTTCCTGAGTTGGCGCAGAAAGAACATTCTTTGTTGTGCTTTTTTGATGATGTTTTTGATGTTAGGTGACCATTTTTAGAATGACAAATGTCCAAGCTATTTCTCATGTGCTTCTTTGGAAATGGAGAGAGAGCCAACTTCTTTGCATTGTGAGAATCAGGCCTTATTAATTCTTAGGTGAGTAACATGGTCATCGTTTAGTAGATGCTCTTCTATATGATCTTCACCAGGTGGTGTTGCTTTGTTTTGGTATCTTCAAGACTGCTGAGAGATAATCTGTTACTCTCAAAATTATCCTTCATGGAATGCTAAAAGGACTTCTGTCTCTGGTTCCTGCTATCTAAAGTTCCTTTAAAAAAGTCCCCAATTGTTCTTTTCCTCAAGGGTCCTTAATTGGAAATAAATCTGGTGCCAACATCCATTTTAAGATGTTTCAAAGCATCAAGCAACAGACTGAAGCTAAATTAGATTTCTATGACGGGTTCTTTTTTAACCCCGATTAATAGAATGTCTTAATTCTTTTTGCCCATGTGATCATGTAAACAATAAGATCTAAGTGCTCTTTAACACATGAAAACAATTTCAAAAAGATATAAAACAAAATAAAATACAGTGTTCCCTCAATTTTTGCAGGGGATGCGTTCCGAGACCGCCTGCAAAAGTCGAATTTCCGCGAAGTAGAGTTGTGGAAGTAAATACAATATTTTTGGCTATGAACAGTATCACAAGCCTTCCCTTAACACTTTGAACCTCTAAATTACAATTTCCCATTCCCTTACCAACCATTTAGATTATTACTCACCATGTTTATTTATTAAAGTTTATTGAAAAAAATATTTATTAAAGACAGATGAAAGTTTGACGATGACATATGACATCATCGGGCGGGAAAAACCATGGTATAGGGGGGAAACCGTGAAGTATTTTTTAATTAATATTTTTGAAAAATCATGGTATAGACTTTTCGCAAAATTCGAACCCGCGAAAATTGAGGGAACACTGTAACGATTTACTTTGACATTGACAAAATTGAACGGGTCCAAAGACGGGCTACAAGAATGGTGGAAGGTCTTAAGCATAAAATGTATAGTCTGGAGGACAGAAGGAAAAAGGGGGACATGATCGAAACATTTAAATATGTTAAAGGGTTAAATAAGGTCCAGGAGGGAAGTGTTTTTAATAGGAAAGTGAACACAAGAACAAGGGGACACAATCTAAAGTTAGTTGGGGGAAAGATCAAAAGCAACATGAGAAAATATTATTTTACTGAAAGAGTAGTAGATCCTTGGAACAAACTTCCAACAGACGTGGTAGATAAATCCACAATAACTGAATTTAAACATGCCTGGGATAAACATATATCCATCCTAAGATAAAATACAGAAAATAGTATAAGGGCAGACTAGATGGACCATGAGGTCTTTTTCTGCCGTCAGTCTTCTATGTTTCTACTTACCACTCTTAGAAAACCGTGCACCTTCAGAAAGCTTTTAAGCTCCATGAAGGCATTACAGTTATTTACCAAGTGACTAAAATCATATAATTCATTACAGATGCATTTTCTCTGCTTCTCTAAAAACAGTTGCTTGAAGTATATTATTTACTGGCAATTAATCAATACCCAACTTATTTAATTATCCTATTTGAGATTTATCTTTGTTCCCACATCATTCCAACTTTATATTGCTTATAAAACAATGTAGTATCTCAGAAAAAATAATTAATCTGTCTCATGAAATCATAATGTTTATTATGCAGCTACTATTTGATTAGTGATGCTACTACCAGTTGCACAATGGCAGGTGTTCTTTGTTTTCTAAAATCCCACTCCAAAATGAGATATGTATAAAAATCAAACTGTTCGAAACTAATTTTGGAACAAACACAGCTACAAACTCAATGCATCGCACATGTTCTGGTATGAGGGTACACATCAAATTTCCTGAAAATTGAAACAAATACACAAATCATCAAGTAAGACAGCTTTCCCTGACAGCTTTCCCTGCACATTTTTAATGCATCGCTCCTAAATAGAATTCTTTTTTGTAGTCAGTACAAAGCCGATTTATAGCAGGATGAATACTACCAATGACTTCTGGGTTCCCCCTACCCTATCCCTGCTAATGATTCAAGCCTGGTAGTATAATTTGTGAAGCACCACATTGACTGAATGTGCACTAGATAATAATAATAATAATAATAATAATAATAATAATAATAATAATAATAATAATAATAATAATAATTTATTAGATTTGTATGCTGCCCCTCTCCGAAGACTCGGGGCGGCTCACAACAACGATAAAAACAGTATTATACAGGCACAAATCTAATATTAAAAAAAACTAAAAACCCTATCATAATTAAAAACCAAACAGCACATACATACCAAACATAAATTATAATAAGCCTGGGGGAAAGGTGTCTCAGATCCCCCATGCCTGGCGGTATAGGTGGGACTTAAGTAGTTTATGGAAGACGAGGAGGGTGGGAGCAGTTCTAATCTCTGGGGGGAGTTGATTCCAGAGGGACGGGGCTGCCACAGAGAAGGCTCTTCCCCTGGGGCCCGCCAGATGACATTGTTTAGTCGATGGGACCCGGAGAAGGCCAACTCTGTGGGACCTTATCGGCCGCTGGGATTCATGCGGTAGCAGGCGGTTCCAGAGGTATTCTGGTCCAATGCCATGTAGGGCTTTAAAGGTCATGACCAACACTTTGAATTGTGACCGGAAACTGATCGGCAGCCAATGCAGGCCACGGATGTCCTTCAAAGCTGTCATTCACAGATGGGTGAGAGAATTCAGATAGAAGATAACTCCATTATATAGAAGTCATCTATTTAATGCTTAGTTAAGGGGAGTACCTAAAACAGACACACAATGAATCAATGACATGACAAACATTCGCTACCAAGTGATCAGTCTTTTCCACACTTGTGCGTGTCAGTGAGAAGCAACAGTTCATGAAGCATGAGGAGAAGAACATCTTGGGAAAAGAGACCACGGCAGAACAAGATAGGAATAAATGATGATGTTTAATGGGGAATAGAAGTCATTTACCCAGAGAGAGAGAGAGAGGTGCTGGTATAATCACCACTGTAGCAATAACATTTAGACTTATTTACTGCTTCGCAGTGCTTTACAGCCCTCTCTAAGCAGTTTATAGAGTCATCATATTTTCCCCAACAATCTGGGTCCTCATTTTATCCACCCAGAAAAATAGAAGGCTGAGTCAACCTTGAACCTAATTGATATTTGATCTGCTGGCAGCCTATGATCAGCAGTGCCACTGTGGCTCATTAAAAGTGCCGTATACTGTTTTATCAAGATCTTACTGACAAAGACTATGCCTTGAGGTTTAGGTGAACAATAATATGTCTTTTGACTCTTTATTGGTGATAAAAAAAAGATTTGGCTGCCTTTTCAAAGATTATCGAAGTTTATATCTGCAAATTCAAAGCAATACTGGAATACAGACAGTAGACCTGTTATTTATTTGTTTATTTATTTATTTATTTATTTATTTATTTATTTATTCATTCATTCATTCATTCATTCATTCATTCATTCATTCAATTTTTATGCCGCCCTTCTCCTTAGAGTCAGGGTTGCTTCCAACATGTTAGCAATAGCACTTTTTAACAGAGCCAGCATATTGCCCCCACAATCCGGATCCTCATTTTACCCACCTCGGAAGGATGGAAGGCTGAGTCAACCTTGAGCCGGTGATGAGATTTGAACCGCTGACCTTCAGATCTACAGTCAGCTTCAGAGACCTGCAGTACTGCACTCTACCTGCTGCACCACCCCTGCTCATTATATTTGAAGAGAGCACTACATTAGTGGGGCTAAAGTTAGAAAGGCGTTCAGAATAGTATTGGAAGACAGGAAACTTATCAAAGTGACCAGATTGTAACCTCGGCAAAGCAGGACACCATTGCAGGGGAGGGGGTTTGCAAACAAGGGTGCAGATGCCGGCGTGATCCCAAACTTGCGAAGGCTTCAACCGGGGCCCTGCTTTAAAGCCTCTTCCCCTCAGAGACACGAACGTAAAAACAAACAAAGAAACTGAGACTACCTGGGGAAACATTTCAGTCTCAACCCCTTTACATCTCTGTTGCAACCCCAGGCAGGCATTTCAGCTCCCTTGTAGAGTGCTTGGGAGGTAGGAGACCACAAACGGAACTCAATTGTGGTCTTCAGACCACTAAACCTCACAGCGTCCAAGGACGATGGGTTGGCAAGGTGGGTGTCTCTGCTGATTCACCAGGAAGGGGAGACAGAGGAATAGCGCGAGGCCCGGCAGGCCACTTGGCAGGGGGAGTGCTGAGGGGCTCCTCCTTCTCGGAATGCAAATAAACCATGCCCCTTTTAGGACCCAGACGATGGTGCCTTCCCCACTCCCGCGCTTCTCTCCCGCCCCGGCTTTCGCTTCGCCCCGCAGTTTCCCCACAGTTCCATCCAGGCTGCATTTTGCCTTTCACTTCTTGGCGCCTCCTTTTGAACTGCGGGGAAACTGCGGGGTGAAGCGAAAGCCGGGGCAGGAGAGAAGTGTGGGGGTGGGGTAGGTACCGTCAGTTGGGTCTTAAAAGGGGCATGGTTTATTTGCATTCTGAGAAGGAGGAGCCCCTCAGCGCTTTCCCCCGCCAACGGCCTGCCGGTCCTGGTGCCTTGTTGCTACAAGCTTAAAGTAAGGTGACCAGACATCCCATTTTTAAAAAAATTGGGACTTTTAAAAAACGCCACAGACCCCAGGACAAAATTGTTCAAAAGCGGGACATCTGATCAGCTTATACAAGTTACACTTTCCCCCATCAGTGTGATGAAAAGGCCTCAAAATCTTAAAAACCCATGTGCCTTCTCAGGAATAGTCTGTAGTTTTGTGGCTTTTCCTGTTTCTTGTGCTATGGAAAATAATGATGATGATAAGAAAATTCCTGCCTAAGTGGGGACCATACAATATCTTGGATTTAATCACATAGATAAAGAAGCATAGAAAGCAGGAGATTCTGCACATCACAAGCTACAACCATAGATTCTAAAATTATGGATGTTTTCAGTCCATTCATTTAAATGAAACTTGGATATTTATTTATTTATTTTATTTTATTTTATTTATTGGATTTGTATGCCGCCCCTCTCCGTAGACTCGGGGCGGCTAACAACAATGATAAAAACAGCATGTAACAATCCAATAATAAAACAACAAAACCCTTATTATAAAACCAAACATACAGTAGTCCCTCACCTATCGCTGGTGTTACGTTCCAGACCTGGCCGCGATAGGTGAAATCCGTGATGGGGAATTTATCGACTGATAGTACTTATTTAAGTATTTATATTGTAATTGTTTGGTAAGTTTTCATTGTTTTAAGTGTTTATAAACCCTTCCCACACAGTATTTATTTTAGATACAGTATTTAAATACAGTATTTACAATTTTAGATTTTGTTTTGTGTGAAAAACCTGCCGATCGAGTTCGGCGGGCTGTTTAAATCTGCTGATCGGCTTCCTCAGAAACCCGCGATGAAGTGAAGCCGCAGTAGGTGAAGCGCGGTATAGCGAGGGACTACTGTACACACAAACATACCATGCATAACATGTTATGGCCTAGGGGGAAGGAATATCTCAACTCCCCCATGCCTGGCGGTATAAGTGAGTCTTGAGTAGTTTACGAAAGACAGGGAGGATGGGGGCAGTTCTAATCTCCGGGGGGAGTTGGTTCCAGAGGGCCGGGGCCGCCACAGAGAAGGCTCTTCCCCTGGGGCCCGCCAGACAACATTGTTTAGTCGCCGGGACCCAGAGAAGGCCAACTCTGTGGGACCTTATCGGTCGCTGGGATTCGTGCGGTAGCAGGCGGTTCCGGAGGTAATCTGGTCCAATGCCATGTAGGGCTTTAAAGGTCATGACCAACACTTTGAATTGTGACCGGAAACTGATCATTATTGTGTTGTTTAGATGGATATCAACTTGGTTTTTTTAATGGAAAGTATTTCCACTAAAATTTATGTATTTATTAATCACCATTCCAATTAAAGGCTAATGCATCCACTCATCCCCAAAATTCTTGCTTTGTTCCAGAGACCTCAAATCTTTTTTAAAATAGTGTGTCGGTTAGCAAGTTTCTATAGTGCAATCATGCTTGAAGCAGGTGGACTTTTCAGCTGAAATGACACAGACAATCTTGAAACTTTCCTTCCACATGTTTCCTCTGGAAACATAATGGGACTAGAATTTTATTATGTAAGACGCCATTCATCTATATCACATTATTAGCTGTGAATGGAGAAAATTGCTGCCATATAGGCAGTGTAATTTTTCTTGCTATGTTTTGCATTAATTTTCCTCTTGATTAAATTGTGTGCAGGTGTTATACTGTGCTGGGCAATGAGAAGGTATCAGTTTTGTATAAGTAGTTCATGGAGATTTATAAAACAGAGCACCGAGATAATTAAATAAGTCTTAAGTGGATTAGCTGGTTAGATCCCAAATCCCCAATATGTTTTTTTAAAAACAAGAACAGCATGCAAATTGACTTCAAAACTTGTAACACAATCATTGTAGTACTGTATTTTATTTTCTGTAGCAGATAGTAGGAGTCATTTATAACTTTTTAAAGGAGTAGAATACAAAGTTCTAGAAAGCAGGGGATTTGGTAAGAGGAAGGTAATATAAAATGAGAATTTTTTTGGAACTTTTATAAAAGGCATAATATTATTTCTCCACCCAAAATGAGAACCTCAGAACTTTTCTCTCTTATCTGTCTGTCATCTACCATCTATCAGCCTATAATCAATCTAGTCCTGAATGCCCAAGAAGTTGAGTTGAGAAGACAAAAAAATTAAATAAATTAATAAAATCTGTCTGTCTGTTGGCCGGCCTGTCTGTCATTACTGACTGAGATACATATCATAATCATCTTCATCATAGTTGCAAGGAACATTGGAAGTCTTCTAGTCCAGCCCCTTGCTCAAATGGAAGACTATATATCATTTCAGACAAATGGATATCCAATCTCTTCTTAAAGGCACCCAGTGATAGAGCACCCACAACTTCTGAAGGCAAGCCATTACTCTGTTAGGAAATTTCTTATTAGTTCTAGATCTTAGATCGCTCCTTGAGCATATTAACTGCAAGTTCCTATTTATAATATTGTTAGAAAATGTTTCTTCAGCAGACATTAAGTTAGGCCGCAAATGATTTGTTTGGAGGAGGAGGAGGAGGAGGAGGAAGGAAGAGGAAGAAGAGGAAGAAGAAAAGGAAGGAAGGAGGAGGAGGAGGAAGAGGAGGAGGAGGAGGAGGAGGAGGAAGAAGAAGAGGAGGAAGAAGAAGAAGAAGAAGAAGAAGAAGAAGAAGAAGGGAGAAGGGAGAAGGGAGAAGGGAGAAGGGAGAAGGGAGAAGGGAGAAGGGAGAAGGGAGAAGGGAGAAGGGAGAAGGGAGAAGGGAGAAGGGAGAAGGGAGAAGGGAGAAGGGAGAAGGGAGAAGGGAGAAGGGAGAAGGGAGAAGGGAGAAGGGAGAAGGGAGAAGGGAGAAGGGAGAAGGGAGAAGGGAGAAGGGAGAAGGGAGAAGGGAGAAGGGAGAAGGGAGAAGGGAGAAGGGAGAAGGGAGAAGGGAGAAGGGAGAAGGGAGAAGGGAGAAGGGAGAAGGGAGAAGGGAGAAGGGAGAAGGGAGAAGGGAGAAGGGAGAAGGGAGAAGGGAGAAGGGAGAAGGGAGAAGGGAGAAGGGAGAGGGAGAAGGGAGAAGGGAGAAGGGAGAAGGGAGAAGGGAGAAGGGAGAAGGGAGAAGGGAGAAGGGAGAAGGGAGAAGGGAGAAGGGAGAAGGCAGAAGATACAAGAAACCACTGCTGAAAGGAAAGTCTGAAACTTTGGTGGAAAAATCACATTTTCCCCAGTTTATATAAATCAGAAGTTCAGTATTACCGATCATCAGCCAGAAACCAAGCAAACGTGATGTTTCAGAGGCATGTAGCCTATAGGTAGGTATTTACCTCTGAAATGTGAGTTATGAATAATTCTAATTTCAGTTAGATAAAAATGATTTAGAAATAATAATAATATGTGCAAGCCACCTTTACTTGGATTTATATGCTGCCCCTCTCCGAGGACTCAGGGGGGCTCGCAACATATAAAAGAACAATGCACTCCAAATCCAAATCCAAATAATACGAATCCACTAATCTAATCTAAAATCCCCATTATTAAAAATCAATCGTATTCACTCATATAATATTGATATAAAAGTGAAGTGGCAGAATCATGCAGGTACAAAACACCAGTATCTCAGTTTTTTTGTAAGTGAAATCAGTATAAATATAAATATATTTATATTTAAATATAAATATAAATGTGTCATTATAAGCAGTATAAATAGGATTAGAGAATGAAAGCAGCAACAGTTTTATGCTTACATTACAACAAAATAGAACAGAATAAACAAAATAACAGAGTTGGAAGGTGTTGCGTCCAGAGGACAGTTAGGCCTTGTACCCGCCCCATATTCCTTGGGCGGGAAAATACTATAATGTGATTGGTTGGCAGCCCGGCATATATATAGCTGCCAGGCACGGCCATGTTGTCTTTTGTTTAGTTCTGCAACCGTTACTCCTCATTAATAAAGAACAGTTATTTACCATAAGAATTCAGTCCTTCATTCAAGCAAAGATCTAACAAACAGAAGGGATCTTGAAGTCCTTCAATCCCCTGCATTCTAGGTTGCTTCTCCCTTTGTTCAGTTTCCACTCATTGCTTCTTGTCTTACTTTCTGGTACAGTGATACCTCGTCTTATGAACTTAATTGATTCCAGGAGGGGGCTTGTAAGGTGAAAAGTTTATAAGACGAAACAATGTTTCCCATAGGAATCAATGGAAAAGCGATTAATGCGTGCAAGCCCAAAAGTCACCCCTTTTGCCAGCCAAAGCGCCCATTTTTGCGCTGCTGGGATTCCCCTGCAGCATCGCAAAAACACGGAAGTCCAGAGGTGGTGTTTCCCATGGAGGGGAGCCTCAGGGGAATCCCAGCAGCGCAAAAACGGGCGCTTCGCTGGCAACAGGAGGTGGGGCATCCCAGTGGCGGCGGCTTGGGTTTGTAAGTTGAAAATAGTTTGGAAGAAGAGGCAAAAAAATTGTAAACCCCGGGTTTGTATCTTGAAAAGTTTGTATGAAGAGGAGTTTGTAAGACAATGTATCACTGTATTTTGGAAAAGAGGTACGCACACACACACACACAAACACACAGATACCTTCTTTGTGGCAGCCCCTTAAATATTGGAACACTGCTATCATATTACCCCTAGTTCTTCTTTTCACTAAAGTAGATATAGCCAAGGGTGGGCTACAAAAATGTTAGCAAGGCATTCTCTGCCTGATTGCTGGGTGGGCGTGGCCTAGTCAGCCTCCTGCGCTTTCGCTCTTCCCAGGCTCCGGAGGCTTTCCTCAAGTGTCCAGGAGGATGAAAACGGCCTCACCAGGCTCCAGAGGCCCTCTGGAGGCTGGAAACCAGCCTTCCTGAACTTCCAATTGGTCCGTTTTCACCCTCCCTGAATCTCCGTGTATGCCCTGCTCTTACCTACATCCAAAATGGGCTACACGGGAACTCCTGGAAGGGGAGGGTGGGGATAGCCAGGAGTGGGATTTGGAGGTTTTCTGAACTGCAGAGAATCTTAGCTAGAAGTTCTCCCAAACCCCTGTGAGGCCCTCTGGATACAGCCAATTCCTACAGCAGTTCTGAACAGATTAGGCAGAATACAGTATAATAAATAAACAACCATAGGATTCCTTGGATTTTATTGCCCAAGTCACTTGCTCACCTGAAGAGTAAGAAAAACAGATTGGTTATTTATTTATTTATTTATTTATTTTATTTGTTTGTTTATTTGTTTGTTTGTTTGTTTGCTTGCTTGCTTGTTTGTTTATTGGATTTGCATGCCGCCCCTCTCCGTAGACTCAGGGCGGCTAACAACAACAATAAAAACAGCATGTAAATCCAATACTAAAACAACTAAAAAACCCTTATTTTAAAACCAATAATACCTACAAACAAAAATACCATGCATAAATTCAAAAATACCATGCATAAATTGTAAAGGCCTAGGGGGAAAGAGTATCTCAGTTCCCCCATGCTTGACGACAGAGGTGGGTTTTAAGGAGCTTATGAAAGGCGAGGAGGGTGGGGGCAATTCTAATCTTCGGGGGGAGTTGATTCCAGAGAGCCAGGGCCGCCACAGAGAAGGCTCTTCCCCTGGGCCCCGCCAAATGACATTGTTTAGTTGACGGGACCTGGAGACGGCCCACTCTGTGGGACCTAACTGGTCGCTGGGATTCGTGCAGCAGAAGGCGGTCTCGGAGATAATCTGGTCTGGTGCCATGGAGGGCTTTATAGGTCATAACCAACAGTTTGAATTGTGACCGGAAACTGATTGGCAACCAATGCAGACTGCGGAGTGTTGGTGTTATATGGGCATTTTTGGGAAAGCCCATGATTGCTCTCGCAGCTGCATTCTGCACGATCTGAAGTTTCCGAACACTTTTCAAAGGTAGCCCCATGTAGAGAGCATTACAGTAGTCGAGCCTCGAGGTGATGAGGGCATGAGTGAATGTGAGCAGTGACTCCCGGTCCAAATAGAGCCGCAACATAAACATAAACTGTAAGAACATCTTGTGAAATGAGGCTTTGAACTAAGCAGGATCTGAACGGTTCAGGCACAACCATAAAAATAAGCCAGTCACTATCTCTCTCCTCCTGAACTATCTCATAGGGTTGGCATAATGGGGAAAAGTCGAGGAGAAGATGCCATGATGAGTAGCTTAAACTGGGGACCTGGAGAATAAATCTGGCAATGAAACAATAAAATGTTAGTTATATAGCTGCAATCTTTATTCTCCCATTATGCACTTGTCAATGGTGTAAACAGACATTTAAACTGGTTGATGCAATGCAGAGAAAAGAAGTAGTAATATTAAAGCAGGAAACTGGCTGAAAACAGAAATGCTGAGTTTGCTTTCCATTCTATCTATGATATATAGTTAATATTTCTTTAAGCTAAGCTCAGCTATAATTTTTATAGTTCTGTGCTCACAATGCTACGTTTTATGTTTTTTGCAGCTAAGATTGCTCATTATAATCATAGCTGTCTTCTTTTTTCAGTTGTTATTTCATGCATTTATTCATGTTTACACCATTTTATATTCTATGTTGTATCATCTTTCTTCTATATAGTTTTAACATTAAGGTTTAGTAATTGCTGATATTAGCGATACTTGTGCTAATACTTTAGTTCTCTCTCTCCCTCTCTCTCTCTCTCCCTCTCTCTCTCTCCCCCCCCTCTCTCTCTTTCTCTCTCTCTCTCTGTTTATTGGTGGCACAGTGGTTAGGGTGCATTACTGCAAGCCGCTTCTGCTGACTGCTGGTTATAGTTCACCAGTTCAAAACTTACCAGGCTCAAGGTTGACTTAGCCTCCCATCCTTCTGAGGTGGGTAAAATGAGGACCCAGATTGCTGGGGGTGATGTGCTGACTCTGTAAAGAGAGGGCTGTAAAAGCACAATGAAGCGGTATATAAGTCTAACTGTATTGCTATTTTTGCTATTTTTTACAATCTAGATCAGGGGTGTCAAATTCAAGGGCTGCAGACCACATCTGGCCCACTGGGTGTTTAGATCTGGCCCTTGGGGTCACCCTGAAAACAGCAAAGGACTGGCCCATGGGGCCTCTGCCAGCAAAAATAGAGCTCAGGAGAGCTGCACACAGCCATCCCAGATTCCATTTTCAGCTGCAATGGCATCCTGCAGCCCTCTGCCTTTGAAAATAGAGCTTGGGAGAACTAAGGTCCCCCAAGCTCCATTTTTGACTGAAGATGGCTGTAACAGCTGAAAATATGGCGGGGGGGCTGCCTTACATGGCATCGGACCAGAATATCTCTGAGACCGCCTTCTGCTGCACGAATCCCAGCGACCGGTTAGGTCCCACAGAGTTGGCCTTCTCCAGGTCCCGTCGACCAAACAATGTCGGCTGGCGGGACCCAGGGGAAGAGCCTTCTCTGTGGTGGCCCCAGCCCTCTGGAATCAACTCTCTCCAGAGATTCGAACAGCCCCCACCCTCCTCGCCTTCCGTAAAATGCTGAAGACCCAACTTTGTCACCAGGTGTGGGGATAATTACCACCTTCTCCCCCTTTTTTATTAGGTTTTCGGCCTTACTGTATGATGGATTAGGTTGAATGTGTATGATTGTATAGCTAGGGATTTGATTTGATTTGATTTGATTTGATTTGATTTGATTTGATTTGATTTGATTTGATTTGATTTGATTTGATTTGATTTGATTTGATTTGATTTGATTTGATTTGATTTGATTTGATTTGATTTGATTTGATTTGATTTGATTTGATTTGATTTGATTTGATTTGATTTGATTTGATTTGATTTGATTTGATTGCCCTCTCCATAGACTCGGGGCGGCTAACAACAATAATAAAAATATGTATTAATGTTTTTAAATTGATTTAACTTTCTACTATTGGATTTGTAATGTATTGTATCACTATTATGTTGTGAGCCGCCCCGAGTCTTCGGAGAGGGGTGGCATACAAATCTAATAAACTATAACTAACTATAAACTGCATGCACCCCTACGAGTTCTGTGTTTTGCTGGCACAGGGCTGCAGGAGGCCGTTGGTTCCGGTGAGTTATTGAACTAACAACAAGGTACTAGTAAGTTACTAGTTTATTGTATGTATGTATGGTATAGATAGTAGTAGTAGTAGTAGTAGTTGTGGTTGTGGTTAGCTTTGGCCCAGCTCCTGCCCCAAGGACTGTGGATGTGGGGGAGACATCCACATGCTGCAGGCCTGTTTTGCCCCCGGTGGAATCTGCTGATGAAGACTCCTCTGACCAAGAAGACATGAGTGACAGGGAGGAGGAGAGTGTGGCAGACAGCTCAGAAGAATATCAATTATCTAGCTCCTCCTTGGATTCAGAACAAGAGTTAATGATACAGCCATGCATGCGGAGAGCAATGCATAGGCAACAACAACTGAGAGATTATTATCAAAGAAAATGAGGCCACCTGTGGTTGGGTGGGGCTGTGGTAATTAGTGAGGCTGCTATAAATAGCAGCCTGTGGGTTTGGCCATTGTGGAGGATTATCTGATCGTTGTGTTTCGTGACTGCTTTTTTTTTTCCAAATTTTTTAATTAATTTTCTTAAAATAAACATACAAACATACATACACTGAACATAAAATGTGGGGATATATTTTCCCCGCTTATCTCAAAAGTATAAGTTCCAATACAGAAAAAAGAATACATAATTAAATACATTTCATATTTAATCTATTACTAAGATAAAATCAAAACTCTTCTAATAATACTTCTTTACATATAAACTAATTATGTTATAATTCTTAAGAAAAAAAATCTTACTAAAACATTTTTCGTACTTATTTTTTTACATGTCTCAATTTTCTATTATTTTTTTTTATCTATCCACATATAAACTTTGTTCCATGTTTCATAGAATTTAGTATCTTCTTGATCATTTAAGCATCTTGTCATCATATCCATTTCTGCGCAATCTAATATTTTTGCAATGACTTCTTCTTCTTTGGGGACGTCTTCCCCTTTCCAATTTTGCGCAAACATTATCCTAGCCGCAGTTAGTATATGTATAATTAAGTATAAAATTTCTTTCTTATAAGTTTGATTAGTAATTCCTAATAAGTAGAATTCCGGGGTAATTTCTATATCCTGCTTTACTATTTCTTTTATCATTTTCTCTATCATCTTCCAATATATTCTTGCTTTGCTACATGTCCACCATTGGTGGTAATAAGATCCTATTTCTTTTTTGCATTTCCAGGGGAAGTTTTGGGAAACATTTTTGCTATCCTGTTTGGTGGGAGGTGCCATCTATAAAACATTTTGATCTGATTTTCTTTTAGGGATACTGACTTTGTTATTTTCCAATTATAGGTCCAAACTTTCTCCCATGTGTCTATATCTATGTCTTTTCCTAAATTTTTGCACCAATTTATCATGTCATCTTTTAAGGTTATATCTATATTTTTAAGAGCAATCAGATATTTGTATATTTTCCCAATTGTTCTGATTGGGTTGATAATAATTAAATTACTCAATAAATTTTTATTCTTATTAAAAATATAAAGTACACTATCTTTCTGGTATCTAGATCGAATCTGTGCGTAGTGCCACCAATCTATTGTTGTCCCTTCTTCTTGTAATCTAATTCTAGATTTAAGTTTCATTTGATCATCTAGTAAATCCTTATATCTTATTATTTTCATATCTTTAATAGAATTTGGGTGTACTATTGCTTCTAGGGGGGCAACCCATTCAGGGATGTTTCGTGACTGCTTTACTGACTTTGACTTTTTGTGTGCTGATTTTTCCCCGCTTTGAAACTAAACCAGAGCAAAGTGTGTTTCACTTTGTAAAAGAAGAAGGACTGTGAATTGCCTCACAGCTGCAAGCTAAGTATCACAGAACTGATAAGGGACTTGTATAAATTACCAGTTTGTTTGGAGACGAGTGCTCTTTGCTATACCAAAAGAGGGCTTAGTTTAAGTGAATTTTCATTATAAAGAACATTGTTTTGAATTTTCAAACGTTTGTATGTCTGAAATTTGTACCTGTGAATTTTTGGGAGGATTCTACCAGAGAGCCCGACAGAACAGTAGTAGTATAAAGAAGTAAATATATTTTTCCACAACTTCCTACTGCTGCTTTGTTTCATTGAAGACTTCAACTCCATTTCTACTGGTCTGTGGCTGGCTGGTTAGGTTGGTGGGCTGGCTGAGTTGGCTTGCTGCTTGGGCTGGCTCGTTTCCACAAATGCAGAGTTATTAGTTGTAAATTTTACAATGTTATGCTACTTGATGCTGGTCTATGATTGAAATAGTTTACAGAGTTTGCTTAAATCAGCTGTGATGCTGAAATGTTGGGTAAATTTCAAGGCATTTGATTTCATCTTATCAGAAAATGTGCAAAGATAAAAAAGTGAACATTCAAATCTGTCATATTACCTGATTGCCCTGGAGTCTTCTGCTAACAGCAGTTGTAAACAGAAGATGATGTAGAAGATGATGTAGATTTCAGAAGATGCTCCTTATATGATGTTTCTGGAAAAAGAGCGCAGAGAGTACTGGGAGAGATGAAATACACATTGTTTTGAAAGTTGATACTTTCACTTGTTTAAATTATATTATACAATCTTTTTGGAGCCCTCATTCTGTAAGGATCGAAGTAACACAAAATGAATATTAAGAGGTAGTGTTTTCTAGCATTGCAACATTATACCTTAAGAACTGAACTAAAGAAGGTTATCTTAGAAGGTGTTTCGATTGATAAAAGTCACTGTCAGAAGTAGACGTATTTCATTCTGATGATCCTCAAGTATATATATGATAAAGCAACTACAGCGTTACCTCTACTTACGAACTTTATTCGTTCCGTGTCCAGGTTCTTAAGTAGAAAAGTTTGTAAGAAGGAATCACTGTAAAAGCAAATAATGCATGCGATAGAGGAAACCACAGGGAGGATGGAGGCCCTGTTTCCTCCCAGGAGATTCCTAGACAGGCCCCATGGAGGCTTTTCCCCATCTTTTCCATCCCTGTTTCCTCCCAGGAGATTCCTAGAAAGGCCCCATGGAGACTTCTCCCCATCTTTTCCAGCCCTGTTTCCTCCCAGGAGATTCCTAGAGAGGCCCCATGGAGACTTCTCCCCATCTTTTCCAGCCCTGTTTCCTCCCAGGAGATTCCTAGAGAGGCCCCATGGAGACTTCTCCCCATCTTTTCCAGCCCTGTTTCCTCCCAGGAGATTCCTAGAGAGGCCCTACGGAGGCTTCTCCCCATCTTTTCCAGCCCTGTTTCCTCCCAGGAGATTCCTAGAGAGGCCCTTCGGAGGCTTCTCCCCATCTTTTCCAGCCCTGTTTCCTCCCAGGAGATTCCTAGAGAGGCTCCAAATTGATCCTGAGCTCTCTTATCAGCTAGAGAGGCCTTCCGGAAGGGCCTTTAATAATGGCTTCAACAGAGCTCCAGATCAGTCCAGAGGCCAGCTACAGAGGCCTTCAGGAAAGTCTTGCAGGCTGCAGAAGAAATGGTCCGAGGTGTAGGAAGTCTGGTTGCAATTATCTGAAGGTAAATAGTAGGGCAACTCCACAGCTTCAGTGAGGCCTGTGCGCATGTGTGGGGAGGGGGGGGAGAACAGCTCGGGGATTGTGTGAATGCATGGGTAAGGTTACCAGATTTTCACATTGGTGAAGGGGGACACCATTGACTGGGGAGGGGGGCTGGGTTCCTTGATTAAAATTTTGCCTATGAGATAAATAAATAAATTAGTTACCTAAATTATCTGGGACGAGTCAAGCTAATCTCCAAAGCACCAGAAGGTAAGACAAGAATCAATCTGTGGAAACTAAAAAAGAAAAGAAGCAACTTGTTGTTAGCCACCCCGAGTCTTTGGAGAGGGGTGGTGTTATGTCCAGAGGACAGTTAGGCCTTGTACCCGCCCCACATTCCTTGGGCGGGAAAATACTACAAGGTGATTGGTTGGCTCAGCCTGGCAGCCTGGCATATATATAGCTGCCAGGCACGGCCATGTTGTCTTTTGCTTATTTCTGTAACCGTTACTCGTTGTTAATAAAGAATCGTTACTCACCACACGTGTGCAGTCCTTCATTCAGTAAGGATATAACAGGCGGCATACAAATCTAATAAATACAAATACAAATACAAACTTAAGCTTGCAGAGGTGCTTTTTCAAAGGTGCTTTTTCAAAAGGCAACTGGACTTTGTTTTGCCTGAAGACATTTCAGAACTGACGAAGCTTTTTGGATGAGAAGCAAAAATGTCTCCCTTCGAGCAAAAACAAAAAAGTCCAGTTGCCTTTTGAAATAGCACTTTTGGGGCATCCCTGTGTTTATGCTCCCTAGGATTGCACTCATTTTTCTCCCACTGTGTATCACATTAAGCTCAGCAGCAGTATTTCCTTTAGTGATCAAGGCATAAAGATTTATAATATGCTCTTGCATCTGATGCACCCTAATTATGTGCTACACCAGAAATGGTGCAAATTTGGTGCTTTTCTGAAAAAGAGCTGGCTAAGCTTTCTCACTAATTAAAATTTTTTATCTCTTTGTTATTGAAACACATCGAGTCATGTTTGATGTCTAATGATTGCATCCTTGCCATTTTCTTGGCCGTGTTATGGAAATGATTTCGAACTCCCTAACTAGCCAAAGGCTTTGCAACTATTCAAGCACTAAATATGGCTGACCCTGCTTAGCTTCTGGAATTGGCTTAATTTTGCCATTGTTGAGGCATTAGGGCATCAATTAATTAAACACTGTTTTCTCAATGATACATGTTAGATATCAATAGCCTGGCTGTCTACAACCAGGTCATCTGTTTAAGCGGGAAAATACCCAGCCTTGATTGGTTGAGCCATACATTGGTTGAGCGCTCTGTATAAGGACAAGCTCTCACTGGCTCCTTACTGGATTTGCAAAGAGTTGTCAATAAAGAGCTGTTGTATGAAGCCTGTTTCCAGTCTCTTCACTCATCCAATTTAATAATATGCTTATGATTGCATAAGGATAAATTTGAGTTACAAAATGGCTTTTCTAACTAATTCCCCACTCGGTTAAAGACCTTGGTATACTAATAACAAAAGATTTAAGTGCCAAAGCCCACTGCAACAATATAGCCAAGAAGGCTTCAAGAGTTGTAAACCTAATCCTACGTAGCTTCTGTTCTGGCAATCTCACACTACTTACCAGAGCTTACAAAACGTTTGCCAGACCCATCCTCGAATACAGCTCATCTATTTGTAACCCATATCGCATCTCAGACATTAACACCCTTGAAAATGTCCAAAGATACTTCACCAGAAGAGCCCTTCACTCCTCCACTCGAAATAGAATACCCTATGAGACTAGACTTTCAATCCTGGGCCTAGAAAGTTTAGAACTAAGACGCCTTAAACAAGATCTAAGTATTGCCCACAAGATCGTATGCTGCAATGTCTTGCCTGTCGGCGACTACTTCAGCTTCAACCACAACAACACAAGAGCACACAACAGATTTAAACTTAATATTAACCGCTCCAAACTTGACTGTAAAAAATATGACTTCAGTAACCGAGTTGTCGAAGCGTGGAACTCATTACTGGACTCCATAGTGTCATCTCCAAACCCCCAACACTTTACCCTTGGATTATCTACGGTTGACCTATCCAGATTCCTAAGAGGTCAGTAAGGGGTGAGTACAAGTGCACTAGAGTGCCTTCTGTCCCCCGTCCTATTGCTCTCCTATATCTCCTATACCTTTCTTCTATTCCTATATCTCTTCTTCTATTCTTTCATTGATATGTTCTATTACTTTATCTTCTTTTCTATTATTTCATAGATATATTTTACTATGAGTATCTCCTCTATAACCTTCATCATGTATTTTATTATGTGTATATAGATATATACCCACTAAAACCCTCATTGTGTATTGGACTAAATAAATAAATAAATAAAAAATAAATAAATAAATAAATTTTTGGAATCCATTAAAAAGTCAGCAAGGATAAGGTCAACTTTATTTATGTATGGACAAATATACAAATACACAGTCTGTAACAATCATAGCAGTGATGAATTGATATTTTAGCTTTTAAAAGTTCCACAATTAACACATAACATGCAAAGATTTTTTGATCAACACAAATAAAATGTTTCTTTGATGAGTGGTCTGCTGCTCCCATATCCTATTAAATATCTGTTAAGCAAGGTTAGAATTAAACTCTGCAAGCTTAAAATATCAAACATTTATACTGTTGTATTTAGTCATTCGTTTTCTCTCAGTTTCTTGTTTGTTAATCAGTCATTGCTGATTACTGGCAACTGTCTAAACTTGTCCTTGATGTTTTTGTGGCAGGATTTCAGAAATGGTTTGCCATTGCCTCTTTCTGAGATGGTACAAATGGTATAAAGCTAGTATGATGGTACAAAGCCACCAGTAATGGGCAGCCAAAATTTTTACTGTTACACTGTAGGTGTGGCTTATTTTGTGGGTGTGGCTTGATGGTCATGTGACTGGGCAGGAGTGGCTTGCTGGCCATATGACCAGGGGGAGTGGCTTGAACGATCATCATCGTTGAAGTGAACTGTTAAGTCCTTGACTTACAACCTCACAAGTTTCACTCTCTGGGGTGACAATTTGCTTTGCGTTTCCCGCGCTTTCCTTCCTGGGTCGCCCCCCCGCCTCAGACTGGGTAGCTAGGTGAACGGGTGCCAATCAGCTGTTGAGAAAAGAGGGGGAAGGAAAAGGGCCCCCTGCAACTCCTGCCGGTGGTGGTCTCCCTGCCGCTTTCCAAGGAGGAGAAGGAGGGTGGGATGGTCAGCTGGAGCTAGGCACACAGCTTCATTTATGTTGGGAGCTGCCCCGAGTCCTCGGACAGGGGCGGCATAGAAATCCAAAAAATAATAAATAAATTTCCCGTCCGGCCTGCTGTCCACCCCTGAAAGCCACACGTCACCCAAGTGGCTTTGTCTCTAATGTGGTACTAGAATTCCCAAACTCTAACACAGGGGCATCAAACTCAAGGCCCATGGTCAGATTTGTCCTACTGGTTACTTAGGTCTAGCCTGCAGGACCACCTTGGAAACAGTGAAGGACAGGCCCGATGTGCATCTGCCAATGAAAATAGAGCTTGGGAGGGTCATGTGTAGCCCTCCCAGGCTACATTTTTGGCCACAACAGCCTCCTGCAGCCCTTTGTCAGCAAAAACTGACCTCAGGGTGCGCGTGTGTGCATGAGCGCACACACACGCACACACACACACACACTCTGTTTTTGCTGACAGAGGACTACAGGTGTCACGACCGAAAATGTTGATTATTTTGATGTTTATTTTGATATTTTTCAACAACATGACAACAATTTTAGGCTGCCGTATGCTCAAAGGCCAAAAAATGTAAGATATGTTCTGTGCTATGATTTTTCAAAGGAGATGGAGAAAGGTATCTTCTCATTCAGAACAACAACAAAACCATCCTGGTCCACAAGTAAAACCACACACTCATTTATATTTTCTCTGAGATTTGCGTTGTGAGCTGAGAAATTCAAGGAATAAGAACTGTAGTCTTTTAAATACAGATTAGTTCCTTGAGATGCTAATAAACACCGAGATACTATTAGTTCTGACAGGCACACCAGCTCGCAAGGCACCTACATCTACTTTAACCCATACCAAAGTAGAAGTATGCCTTAATACATGAGCTTAATACTTGAATTGCCTTTGAAAAATAAAAAGTGAAAGTACGGGATGAGGCCAAATGGATCAATTTGGTAAGGAACAGAGTGAAAAGAGGACATGTTTTACATTTTATAATAACCTGTTCCAGAGAAAGAAGAAGAAAACTGCTTCCTTTCAAAAACAAGAACAAAAAACACACCTGATCTCAGAATTAAAAGATATACTACACATTTATTTATTTATTTATTTATTTATTTATTTATTTGTTTGTTTGTTTGTTTGTTTGTTTGTTTGTTTGTTTGTTTGTTTATTTATTTATTTATTTATTTCTTATTTAGATTTGTATGCCGCCCCTCTCCGTGGACTCGGGGCGGCTCACAACAAGGCATAAACAAATCGTAACAAATCCAAATAAATTTAAATATTTAAAAAAGTTTAAAAAGAACCCCAATATACTAACAAGCACACACACAAACATACCATACATAAATTGTACATGCCCGGGGGAGATGTTTCAGTTCCCCCATGCCTGACAACAGAGGTGGGTTTTAAGAACTTTACGGAAGGCAGGGAGAGTAGTATATAGTATATCTATATTCAGACTGGCCTGAAAGTGTCATATGTTAAAAATACAATCAAGCTTGTAAGGACAATCAAGCTTCGTTTAGGACAATCAGGTAGAAGAAAGGATCAACTAAACTGAAATTCAATTTGAAAAAGATTTTATATCATATCTCTCTTTATTCGTCTTTAAACTAAATGGAAACTCTTATGCATCACATAACATATCAACGCAAATACTCATCAATTTCTATATCAATTCTTACACTTTTTCTTTTTACACATAAGAATACATTTATTACACTCTACCTATACACCCCCTATCATCCTACTATACCATGTCGTACCACCTAAAAACGTCTGCGTCACATGCAGATTTATCCCTCCCAATACTTCCTAATCACTTCTTCTTTAAATATACTTTAAATGTCCTTAACTATTCCAGTTGAATATCAATACACTATCTTTCCTTACGTATATTCTTCTTTATTCATTTTTCCTTTTCACAAATCACTTTCTACTAATCAATATACAGTGGTACCTCGAGATACGAGTTTAATTCGTTCCGGACCTGGGCTCTTAAGTCGAGCAGCTCTTATCTCGAACGACTTTTCCCCATAGGAATTAATGTAAATAATTTTAATTGGTTCCAGCCCTCAAAAAACTCACAAAGTTAGTCTAAATTATGCAGAAAGACATGTTTTTAATGAAGAAATGTACATGTACATATAAATGAATAATGAAGTTTCTTTCACTTAACTTGTAAACTTTCTTAAACTTTTAAATTTACATATGTTCAACTTCTCTGCCACCCAATCCTGTAGGACAGAGGTCCCCAACCCTTTTTGCACCAGGGACCGGCTTTAAGCGATCAAGAGAGGAATGGGTGAATGAATGGACGGAGGGTGAGAAGGAAGGAAAGAGGGAAGGGACAGGAACAGAGGAAGGAAGCAAGGAAACTTATGAAAGGGGAGAGTAAGAGAGGAATGAGTGAAGGGAGGGAGGGAGGGAAGAAGGTGGGAAGGAGAAAGAAAAGAAGAAATAGAGGAATGGAAGGTAAAAGAGAGAAAGAAAAAGAGCAAGAAAGAAAGAAAGAAAGAAAGAAAGAAAGAAAGAAAGAAAGGGGGAAGGGACAGGAACAGAGGAAGGAAGCGAGGAAACTTATGAAAGGGTAGAGTAAGAGAGGAATGAGTGAAGGGAGGGAGGGAGGGAAGAAGGTGGGAAGGAGAAAGAAAAGAAGAAATAGAGGAAGGGAAGGTAAAAGAGAGAAAGAAAAAGAGCAAGAAAGAAAGCTGCAAGCACCCCCCCGAGCCCCCCAGGCCGGCTGCAACCTTTTAAAACACGCGTGCCGCTTCGCAGCTGTCTCCTGAAGCCGAACGCGGAAGTTAGCGTTTGGCTTCAGGAGACAGCTCCTTGGCACTTGTATCTCGAATTTGGGCTTGTAAGTAGAACAAAAATATCTCTCCCCTCCCAGCTCTTATCTCGAGTTGCTCTTAAGTAGAGCAGCTCTTATGTCGGGGTTCCACTGTATATATATACGTATTAGAAATTGGAAATTAAATGTATGAATTACAAATATAACGTAAGATATAACCAGTAACAATAAGGATATCTTTTACTTACATAGTCTGAGAAATACATTATTGATACAAAAAATTTTATGTATTACTATGTATAATACTATCATTTTCCTAAATTATTTGATTTTGTATTCTTTCCCCTTACCCTTTTTCTCTTCCTGTTTATACTCCCTTCCCTTTTTTATTAATTTAATAAATAAACTATTTTTTAAAAAAAAGAAGAAGAAGAAAGGATCGAGATTCCTTATACTCTGAGAGCAGTATTGCAGAAACTGGACAATTAGGTTTAAACATAGAATTAAATAGAACTCAATGTTGCATGGGCCTATGATCTTAAATAACTATTGCCAATGAGTTCATTATTCTCTGGCTACCACAGTGATCTCAAAGATCGCACCAGAGGCACAACTCCTCTATTGCCAACAAATGAGTAGTGTCTAAAGTCATAACACATGTAGTCCTATGTTCTAGGCCAGTGAGGGTGAACCTTTTTTCCCTTGGGTGAAAAAAAGGTGCATGCGTGTGCGTATGCTCCCATCCACAATGCAACACCCTCCACCATCCATGCTCACACAACCTCCCCACACTGCTCCCCCTACGCACACGCACAGGTCTCATTGAACCCTCCGGAATCTGTAGATGGAGAAAAATGGGTCCAGCAGGCTACCGGAAGTTCAAAAACGAACTTCGGGTAGATCCATTGGGCCATTTTTTCGCTCTCCCCTTGCTTCAAGAAAGCCTCCTGAACCTTGGGGAGGGCAAAAAGAGCCTCCCCTCACCCGCTGGAAGGCCAAAAAATCAGCTAGCCAGAGTGCACATGCACAGTGGAGCTGACATAGGTCAATGCCTTGTGTGCCCTCAGATAGGGCTCCCCGTGCCATCTGTGGCATGGATGCCATAGGTTCTCCATCACAGTTCTAGGCTTAGTCATATTTTATCTTGGAATGCTTTCTAAGTACACAAGGTAAAAGGGTGAAGAAGTCTTTTTAGATAAATGAACCACGAAGATAAGATGAGAAATGAAATCTTGGAAATACATTTTAAGTATCAGAGTAGAGCAAAGAAAAGAATAAGAGCAAAACAAAATCAGTAAGTAAATATGGTCTTGGGTATCTTCTGCTGACTCTCTTCAGAAGGACAAATAAAATAAAATAAGATAAGATAAAGCAGAGCAGAACAAAACAAAACAAAATAAAAATAATAGTATAGCATAGCATAGCATAGCATAGCATAGCATAGTATAATAATATAATAATATAATAATATAATAATATAATAATATAATAATATAATAATATAATAATATAATAATATAATAATATAATAATATAATAATATAATAATATAATAATATAATAATATAATAATATAATAATATAATAATATAATAATATAATAATATAATAATATAATAATATAATAATATAATAATATAATAATATAATAATATAATAATATAATAATATAATAATATAATAATATAATAATATAATAATATAATAATATAATAATATAATAATATAATAATATAATAATATAATAATATAATAATATAATAATATAATAATATAATAATATAATAATATAATAATATAATAATATAATAATATATTGCATTGCAATGCAATGCAATTGCAATGCAATGCAATGCAATGCAATGCAATGCAATACATAGAAACATAGAAGACTGACGGCAGAAAAAGACCTCATGATCCATCTAGTCTGCCCTTATACTATTTTCTGTATTTTATCTTAGGATGGATATATGTTTATCCCAGGCATGTTTAAATTCAGTTACTGTGGATTTATCTACCACGTCTGCTGGAAGTTTGTTCCAAGGATCTACTACTCTTTCAGTACAATACAATACAATATAATATAATTCCAATATGTATAATGGTATCAACAATTTAGCTACTTTTAAAGGAATGCTGAATTAAAGGGATTTCTTTGCAATATATATATATATATAGCAAAACATTCTGTTGTTAAAGAATCCATTAAATGAAGTCATCCACCTATAGGGGGTACCGTGTTCAACCAAAATGAAATAATGGTGCTGTTACAGCAGGGAGTGGCGCAAGTAGGCCGAAGCAGGGTTTGCGATGGCTGGAAGCTGTGGGAGTGAAGTGCTACATGCATTTGCATGGCATCAGCATTCGGCCTTGGCACATTTGTGCTAGCCAAGGTGCAAAGCAGTCCTTGTCTCCTGCCACTTGGGACTCGGAGCAGTAACTGGCATCCGGTCTGGGGAGCAGGCAGAGTTTGGTGTATATTGCGGATGCTAGCTCGGCAAACTCTCATCTCTCCAGGAGTGCTCGCTGAAGCGGCATGGGAAACTTTGACCGATGTCCTCGAGAGATGAGAGTTTGCAGGGGGGGAATATAACAGGTGCTGTGTCTTGGGCCTCCCACCTAGAGGCCTTTCAGAAGAAGAGATGTAGGCCTGAAAGGCAAGTGACACTTCCCCCTCCAGGCAGCCATTTGTCTGAGCATGGCAAGTTCTTGGTCTTACCTTCCTGTTCCAGCTCATGTGGGTCACACTGCTATACTCAAGGTGAGGTTTGCACTCAGTCTTAGAAGTGGGGGCTGACGTGTGGGTGAGTATTGTGTTCTTGTGTGGGGGCTGGATTAATTGCTCTCAGCCATCTCTAGCCCAGGAGCCAAATTTTCTTCATGGACCACCAAAATTTTCTTGCGTACCACCCGTGGTCCACAAACCACAGATTGGTGACCTGTGGATTAGAAGACCTCTACGCCATCCAAATTTAATGAGTTCTCTTTCAATCTCTACAGCTAAATCATTTGTGAAGATGTTGAAGAGCACAGACCCCAAAACAAAACCTTGAGGGATCCCACTGCATACTTCTCTCAATTGAGACATAGTTCTATTTCCATGCTGAATGTGAGGTTTCTATGCTGTGTGTGGTTGGTCAGCTTGTTACGAATGCATCTGGCAGTAGTACTGTCCATTCCACATCTTACCAAGAAGTAGATTGCGGTCTACTTTGTCAAATGCCTTACTGAAATCTAAGAGTACTCTATCTACAGTGTTTCCCAGATCCCCTAATTTAATCACTTTGTCAAAGAAGGCTATATGTTTTATCAAATATGGTCTATTTTGAACAACCCTATCCTGACTTTTGATCATTCATTTGTTCTTTTCTATACACCCACAAATCTACCACTTCATCATTTTTATAGGATTTTCCCAAGTATTTATTTCAAGCTGATTAGTCTGTAGCTTCTTGGATTCATTTTTTCCCTTTTTGTAGATTAGATCCCACAGAGTTGGTCTCCTCCGGGTCCCATCAACTAAACAACGTTGTTTGGCGGGACCCAGGGGAAGAGCCTTCTCTGTGGCGGCTCCGACCCTCTGGAATCAGCTCCCTCCAGAGATTAGAACTGCCCCCACCCTCCTTGCCTTTTGTAAACTCCTTAAAACCCATCTCTGTCATCAAGCGTGGGGGAACTGAAACATCTCCCCCTGCCTATGTAGTTTTTTGTGTATGATATGACTGTATGAATGTTTTTATATATTGGGGTTTCTTGTTAAATAAATAAATAAATGAATGAATGAATGAATGAATGAATGAATGAATGAATAAATAAATAAATAAATAAATAAATAAATAAATAAATAAATAAATAAATAATAGAATGACATCAGATCTTTTCCAGTCCTCTGGTAGTTCTCCTATGCCCAGGAATTTCAAAATATTTTATTCAGTGGATCCAAGATAATGTTCGACTATTGTAATGCTCTCCACATGGGGCTACCTTTGAAAAGTGTTCGGAAACTTCAGATCGTGCAGAATGCAGCTGCGAGAGCTATCATGGGCTTACCTAGGTATGCCCATGTTTCACCACCACTCCGCAGTCTGCATTGGCTGCCGATCAATTTCCGGTCACAATTCAAAGTGTTGGTTATGACCTTTAAAGCCCTTCATGGCACTGGACCAGAATATCTCCGAGACCGCCTCCTGCCGCACGAATCCCAGCGACCGATTAGGTCCCACAGAGTGGGCCTTCTCCGGGTCCCGTCAACTAAACAATGTCGGTTGGCGGGCCCCAGGGGAAGAGCCTTCTCTGTGGCGGCACCGGCCCTCTGGAACCAACTCCCCCCAGAGATTAGAACTGCCCCTACTCTTCCTGCCTTCCGTAAACTTCTTAAAACCCACCTTTGCCGTCAGGCATGGGGGAATTGAAACACCTCCCCTGGGCATGTTCAATTTATACATGGTATGCTTGTGTGTGTGTCTGTTAGTATATGGGGTTCTTTTAAATCTTTAAATATTTTAAAGTTATTTGGATTATTTATGATTTGTTCTATCTTGTTGTGAGCCGCCCCGAGTCTTCGGAGAGGGGCGGCATACAAATCTAAATAATAAATAAAATAAATAAATAAATAAATACCATTTTCTCCAGAACCCTTAGATGCAATCCATTTGGTTCTGGTGATATGAACTCATCTAAAGTGGATAAGTGTAACAATTGTCTTGCCTATTTTGTCTTGTATTCCAGTTCCTATGGTAATGCTTTTAAAGGAATGGAATATTTTTTTTTTCCTTTTGCATGAAGACAGATACAAAGAATAAATTAAGCAGATTTGTTTTGTCCCTGCTGCCCGTTACATCCTTGCCATGTTTTCCCATTAGTAGAGTGATCGTTTCCTCTCTTTTTTTGGTTCCTGACATAGTGAAAGAAAAGTTGTTTGTTATTATTTTTTGGCATTTCTGCAACATATCTGTTGTGATTCAGTCTGAGGCTCCTCAGGGAACGGCTGGAACTCTGCCGGCTCCATGCTCAGAGGGGGAGGACAAGGAACAGGAGGAGGAGGAGGACCAGGCAGATGGGGAAGAGGAATGTCAGGACGAGGAGGAGGGAGAACAGCCTGAGACCCCCGGGGGGGAGCTCTCCCCAGCGAGTAGCCTGGAGTCATTAGATGAGAACGCACAAGCCATCATAGATATGAGGCAGAGAAGGGCAGCACAAAGAAGGGGACAATTAGCCAGGAATTTCCATCCCTAATAGGCAACAGTTGGGTTTGGGTGTGGTTCTCCTCAGAAAGGTTGAAAAGGCAGGCCCGCCCTTCCTGTATTGTGGAGAGTTATCTTTTGGGAGTCCTGTGACCTTGCTTCGATCCTTGGCGTCTCTGATTCTGGGTTGTGGCCTCGAAGGCTGAAAACTTGGGGGAGGCGTGGGTTTTATTATCTACAGTGGTATGTGTGCCAGCAAGAAGCCTGTTGTATTGTCTGGCCGTCGTGACTCTTCTGTGAAGCTTCACAGCATTCCAGTTTGTAAGAACACTTTTTGTTATCTGTGTTTGTTTTCAAAGATATAAAATGACTTTGCTTTTTACCAGCGTGTCTGGATACTCTTTTTAGTTGGTGTTGGCGTCTGGGGGAACCCAGACAGAACAATATCAAACATTTCTTTCTCAATTAGTGGATAGATTTTCTAAAGTTTTGATTGCATCATTGTTTCCCACCAGCTCTAATATATACTGATCAAAAATGTATTTGATTTTTTTTTTAAAATAAAACCATAAACAATTATCCACCTCCACTGCCACTAAAATGATTCCATGCACCAGTGTTGTAAGTGATTCATAAGATTAATTGAGAGTTCACCATGTTCAGCTAATTTCTATGTTGGTGGAAAATACAGTTCAGAATACCAGAGTTTTCTTACCTTACTGTCAACATGATCAGAATGATTCACTTCCCACAGAACACTGAATTCTAGCAATCATTTATGAAACAGCAATTAATGAAAATTGTATTTTGCTGCCATTTAGTTCAAAGAACAAGCAATTTCTAAAGTTAATGTGACCTGCAATGATTAAACAGGCTGCCTAGGATCAGTTTAATTATTCATTTAAAAGAGTTGCAAATTGTTCTCCTCCTCCTCCTCTTTTTCTTCTTCTCCCCTTTTGGTTATTATCTTGCTTCTAGTTGATTAATAATTAAATAATTCCAATAAGTATTATGGTATCCACATTTTAGCTACTTTTAAAGGAATGCTGAATTAAAGGGATGATTAATTTGCAAAAAAAATATGTAGTAACACATTTTGTTGTTAAAGAACCCATTAAATGAAACAGCATGAGTTATTTTTAAACTGAGTTCTGAAAATCATCCATAGGAGAAAAGATCTCAGAACCCAGAGATAAATGAAAGCTCTGATGAAAACAAAGATTAAAATCAGGTTGAGTTCAGCTGTTGGTGGATATCCACGTATTTCTTGACAACAATATGGAAGCGATTTCCTTACTTTATTCAAAGCTGATTTAAATATAAATATATATTTCTAGTTCCTAGTGTAGTCTACAATTCAGCACTTCTCAATAGATTCCCCTCCATGTACAAACCATCCTGGTGGTATTTTCCAAGATGTCCTATATGTCAATTTATATTCTAATCCATTTGATCTAAACAGCCTTTTCTTTACAGACATTCATGCCTAACACCTAGATAAAACCCAACATGCATCATTGGTGATAATAATAATTATTGACCCCCTCAGAGAGGGTCCGCAACTTGGGCGTCCTCCTCGATCCACAGCTCACATTAGAAAAACATCTCTCAGCTGTGGCGAGGGGGGCGTTTGCCCAGATTCACCTGGTGCACCAGTTGCGGCCCTATCTGGACCGGGACTCATTGCTCACAGTCACTCATGCCCTCATCACCTCGAGGTTCGACTACTGTAATGCTCTCTACATGGGGCTACCTTTGAAAAGTGTTCGGAAACTTCAGATCGTGCAGAATGCAGCTGCGAGAGCAGTCATGGGCTTACCTAGGTATGCCCATGTTTCACCATCACTCCGCAGTCTGCATTGGCTGCCGATCAGTTTCCGGTCATAATTCAAAGTGTTGGTTATGACCTTTAAAGCCCTTCATGGCATTGGACCAGAATATCTCCAAGACCGCCTCCTGCCGCACGAATCCCAGCGACCGATTAGGTCCCACAGAGTGGGCCTTCTCCAGGTCCCATCAACTAAACAATGTCGGTTGGCGGGCCCCAGGGGAAGAGCCTTCTCTGTGATGGCACCGGCCCTCTGGAACCAACTCCCCCCGGAGATTAGAACTGCCCCTACTCTTCCTGCCTTCCGTAAACTCCTTAAAACCCACCTTTGCCGTCAGGCATGGGGGAACTGAAACATCTTCCCCTGGGCATGTTTAATTTATATATGGTATGCTTGTGTGTATGTCTGTTAGTATATGGGGTCTTTTTAAAAAATCTTTAATATTTTAAATTGTCAGATTATTTATGATTTGTTTCCACGTGTTGTGAGCCGCCCCGAGTCTTCGGAGAGGGGCGGCATACAAATCTAAGTAATAAATAAATAAATAAATAAAATAATAATAAATTTATTGTCATTGTCAAAACAACGAATTGTCATTGGCAACGAAAGTCGTGTGACACCCAGAGACCAGTCCCACCATACATAAAATCAGAATAGGTAAATTTAAAAATAGAATAAAAAATAGAATAAAAAATAGAATAAAATGTCCCACCCACCACAAATCCCCACCCTGAACCACTCAACCATCTATATGACAAACTGAGTGATATTGTCCAACAGTTCACTGATGGTGACCCTTTAGTTCGTTGTTAAGTGCGAGTATAGCTCTGGGATAAAAACTATTCAGGAAACGTGTGGTCCGAGTTCTAGTTGTTCTGTATCTTCTGCCAGAAGGCAACAGTTCAAAAAGATTGTAAGCAGGATGAGAAGAGTCTTTGAGAATGGTATGCACCTTCCTAGAACACCGAGATGTGAAGATGTCATCCAGGGCGGGTAGCTGGAGCTCAATGATGTTCTGAGCAGTTTTAATAATTCTCTGTAGAGCTTTTTTGCTCTCTACAGAGCTGCTCCCATACCATGCCAGTATGCCGTATGTCAGGACACTCTCAATGGTGCTGCGATAGTAGGACAACAGTAGATGATGAGATAAATTTATCTTCCTGAGCATTCTCAGGAAGTACATCCTCTTTTGTGCCTTCTTCACAAGCATATTAGCATTCATAGACCATTGATGGATACTACATCAAAGTTTTCCTAAGCTTTTATTGTCTTCCAGCTCTTGTGCTTTCTCAAACTGGATTTCTTCAAGGGCTGGATCAGCATTGTAGTTTTTTTCTCTGGGGACTGGCAGAGGAGAGATGGGACCAGGGGCAGGCCACAATTCCCAGCGCTTACAGGAACAGGCTGGGAGCGCACGCACGGCTCTGCCATTAATTGCCCACCCACTGCCTGCCCTGCCATGATGCCACCTGCCGGAAGCAGCCCGCCCAGCTCTTACCTTGCTCCGGCGTGTGATCTCCTGCAGGGGTGCTGAGAAGATGGGTGATGACGCAGGGAGCAGGATGGGCGTGCGGCCTGCTCTGTGCTCTCCTGTGCTGCAGGCTTCTCTCTCAGGCAGGCCACTTTTGCCGCTGGCCCCAGCTGCCACTCTAGTGCCGCAATGAGATTTGGCTGCTATGCATGTGTAGCAAGCGAAATCTCACATGCATATGTCCTTTCGGCATCAAAAATTGCTGGTTTCTTTGCTTCCGCGCATGCACGGAAGCAAAAAATCCAGTAATTTTTTACCAAAATTGCACCGGTTGTGTGTGCACAATATGTGTATGCCCGGCGGGAATGGAGCTGAGCTACACACCTCATTACTGCCACCGAAATGGCGTTCCCACCATTTCGGCTCATAGCCCATCCCTGGATGGGATGTATGTCTCCTACACTACTCTGATGTCCAAAATGGGGCATGTGGGGGGCTTCCATGCCCTCCCTGCATACATCCCATTTTGGCCCACAGAGTGCTGCAGGAGGCCGTCCAGGCTGAAAATGGGGCATGGGGGTACATAGAAACATAGAAACATAGAAGACTGGCGGCAGAAAAAGACCTCATGATCCATCTAGTCTGCCCTTATACTATTTTCTGTATTTTATCTTAGGATGGATATATGTTTATCCCAGGCATGTTTAAATTCAGTTACTGTGGATTTACCAACCGCATCTGCTGGAAGTTTGTTCCAAAGATCTACGACTCTTTCAGTAAAATAATATTTTCTCATGTTGCTTTTGTTCTTTCCCCCAACTAACTTCAGATTGTGTCCCCTTGTTCTTGTGTTCACTTTCCTATTAAAAACACTTCCCTCCTGGACCTTATTTAACCCTTTAACATATTTAAATGTTTCGATCAAGTCCCCGCTTTTCCTTCTGTCCTCCAGACTATACAGATTGAGTTCATTAAGTCTTTCCTGATACGTTTTATGCTTAAGACCTTCCACCATTCTTGTAGCCTGTCTTTGGACCCGTTCAATTTTGTCAATATCTTTTTGTAGGTGAGGTCTCCGGAACTGAACACAGTATTCCAAATGTGGTCTCACCAGCACTCTATATAGCGGGATCATAATCTCCTTCTTCCTGCTTGTTATACCTCTAGCTATGCAGCCAAGCATCCTACTTGCTTTCCCTACTGCCTGACTGCACATTTTGAGACTGTCAGAAATCACTACCCCTAAATCCTTCTCTTCTGAAGTTTTTGCTAACACAGAACTGTCAATACAATACTCAGATTGGGTATTCATTTTCCCCAAGTGCATTATTTTACATTTGGAAACATTAAACTGCAGTTTCCATTACTTTGACCATTTATCTAGTAAAGCTAAATCATTTACATGCTGTTCCTTGTGCCACATTTTGATTGTCAGAGGCATCGTGGGCTGGTCCTTTGCTATTTCTAGGCTGACCTCATGCTCCAGATTTAAACACCCCATGGGCCTTGAGTTTGGCACTCCTGTTTTCGAGCATGGGTTAGGGTTAATTTGGTCACGAATGTGATGTATTGCAATGTTTTTCCCTTTGTGGAGCTGGATGGGCATGGCGTGTGCATGATTCCCCCGGCTCATAGGTCACCAGTTTGATACCCCTATTTTAGAGTCTGCAGTAAATCTGGGGACAAGCATCATCATAAGTGATATCATTGGCATCCTGTTCTTCATAGGGAGGACTTTCTATGGACCTGTACAGTATATAACCAATCAGTTTAGCTAAAGGAAAACATAATGTGTTGGAAAAGGCGACATAATAAAACAGTCTATTAAGTCAAGTACATGCTACAGACTAACTGGAAAGCCAGAGAATGCAGATAATTACATTTAAAAAGAATGATCGCTTAATGAACAAAGAAATTATAGAGAAGGAAAAGGACTGGGAAATGTGTAACCCAATACAAGCAGCAATATAAAAATTAGCTAGGAGCAGTAAGTGGGTAATTGCCTTTTAAACAAAGACATGAAAAGTACAAAACAGAAAAAGGATGAGTGAGGGCTGTGAATCCTAAGTGCTTTTTAAAAGCTTCCCCCATTACTGTTTCATTCTGATTTTCTCTATTTTCTTTATTAATATCTTGTCGCTGGACATAGATAAATGGATGCTTTTTAACAGAGCAGATGGGATTTTGCTCAACACCAGGGGTGAAATGCTTCTGGTTCATTCGTGCCTGTCGGTCGTTGGAGAGCCGGTCGCAAAGGAAAAGCAAGGCTCTGTCCACTGCCCGGATGCCACCATTAGGGTTCTTTTGCTCTTTGTGCATGAGTGGAGGGTAAAGGAAGTGTTCGGAAACTTCCGATCGTGCAGAACGCAGCCGCGAGAGCCATCGTGGGGCTTCCAAGATTCGCCCACGTTTCTTCAACACTCCGTGGCTTGCATTGGCTGCCAATCAGTTTCCGGTCACAATTCAAAGTGTTGGTCATGACCTTTAAAGCCCTACATGGCATTGGACCAGATTACCTCCGGAACCGCCTGCTACCGCACGAATCCCAGCAACCGATAAGGTCCCACAGAGTTGGCCTTCTCCGGGCCCTGTCGACTAAACAATGTCGTTTGGTGAGCCCCAGGGGAAGAGCCTTCTCTGTGGCGGCCCCGGCCCTCTGGAACCAACTCCCCCCCGGAGTTTAGAACTGCCCCCACCCTCCTTGCCTTTCGTAAGCTCCTTAAAACCCACCTCTGCCGCCAGACATGGGGGAATTAAGATTCCTTTTCCCCCTAGGTCTTTACAATTTCATGTATGATATGTCTGTATGTATGTTTGGGTTTTTTATATTAATGGGTTTTTAATCATTTTTAGTATTTATTGGATTTATTTATTATTGTACATTGTTTTATTATTGCTGTTAGCCACCCTGAGTCTCCGGAGAGGGGCGGCATACAAATCCAATAAATAAATGAATGAATGAATGAATGAATGAATGAATGAATGAATGAACCCAAATGGTGGCATCGGGGTGAGTGGGTGGAGCCTTGTGTTGCCTTCATTCCTGGCTCTCTGACGACCAACAGGAATGAGCGAACTGGGAACATTTCACCCCTGCTCATGATCCTTTACAGTGAACTCATAAACTTTCAGAAAATCAACTTCCTACAAGTTTATGCATCTCAGTTTAAGAGTGATAATAATGAACAGAGACTTGGATAAAGTGCATTGGAGTCAATGTTCTATTACAAGTAGGGCACTTTATTTATTGACTGATTTATTCGTTCATTTGTTTGTTTATATATTTGTTTGTTTCATATACTACCCATCTCACCTTGTTAAGTGACTCTGGGTGTCTTACAATTAAGATTAATTAATTCTGTAATTAATGAACAATTAAGATGCTGTAAGCATGATTTTAAAAAAAAAGCTTTAAAATAAGAGAATGGTACTGAGCATCTTTTAAATCCAAACACACATGGTAGAAAGAGTTTACTGCTACCGTGTTTCCCCAAAAATAAGACACTGTCTTATATTAATCTTTGCTCCAAAAGTTGTGCTACGTCTTATTTTCGGGGGGTGCCTTATATTTCTCAAATAAGACAAATTCACAGGCAGAAAAGCTGACACCCCCAAAGAAAGTGTACCGTACGGTACACTGATTACGGTACCTGAGTACGGTACCTGTCAGTATGGCACACACACACACAAACGACGGCACTTATATGGTACAACAGTATACTCCCGCTATTGCAGCTTCCGGCCACCAGAGGAACTACAGTCTACGCACTGTAGTGGAGACTGTAATGGCGATGAGACAGCAGCAGACTGTGGATGGTACAAAGCGATGGAAGGGGCCAGCAGGGGATGCCACATTATTACGGTACCGCTATGAACAGCTTTGAATGGTACCGTATGTTTTTCTACCGTGCCGTATGTAAACTTGACTATGCCTTATTTTCGGGGGGTGCCTTATATTAGCAAATTCTGCAAAACCTCTGACATGCCTTACTTTCAGGGTACATCTTATTTTCGGGAAAACAGGGTACCGCATGAATCCCAGTGACCGATAAGGTCCCACAGATTTGGCCTTCTCCGGGTTCCATCGACTAAACAATGTCGTTTGGTGGGCCCCAGGGGAAGAGCCTTCTCTGTGGCGACCCCAGCCCCCTGGAATCAACTCCCCCCGGAGATTAGAACTGCCCCCACCCTTCTTGTCTTTCGTAAACTACTCAAGACCCACCAATACCGCCAGGCATGGGGGAGTTGAGACACCTTTCCCCCAGGCTTTTTTATATTTTATGTTTGGTATGTATGTGTTGTTTGGTTTTTAAATATGATAGAGTTTTATATGCTTCTTTTTTAATATTAGGTTTGTTTCACTATAATATTGCTTTTTATTATTGTTGTGAGCCGCCCCGAGTCTTCGGAGAGGGGCGGCATACAAATCTAATAAATTATTATTACTATTATTATTATTATTATTATTATTATTATTATTATTATTATTATTACAATTTTAAAGTGTAAGTCTATCAACAATGGAGTATTTGGAGGCAAATCGCAGCAACTGAGTCAGAATGTAAGTCACATCTTCTCCCTCAACTGTCCCCATAAACCATCAAAAGTGGGGTTTTTTTTAAATTTAATTTTTATTAAACTTCATAAGACTTTTGATATTTGTGTGTGGGGAGATTTTGACATTCTCATGTGAGACTGTATGATGTTATGGACATTTTTATCTAAGCCTAGTCAGTTGTACAAGATGTATGAAGGCATCTGGTGCCAAAAAAAGTTTGTCAATTTCTGATTTAGAAAGAAAGCAAGCCACTTTCAGGAACTTCATTTTATCTCCAACTTGTAGCACAGAATAACATACTTAATATTTAACTATTATTATAAATAACTAATATTTAACTAATATTTGCTTCAAAAACTATTCAGGTCGTGCAGAATGCAACTGCAAGAGCAATCATGGGCTTTCCCAAATATGCCCATGTTACACCAACACTCCGCAGTCTGCATTGGTTGCCGATCAGTTTCCGGTCACAATTCAAAGTGTTGGTTATGACCTATAAAGCCCTTCATGGCACCGGACCAGATTATCTCAAGGACCGCCTTCTGCTGCACGAATCCCAGCGACCAGTTAGGTCCCACAGAGTGGGTCTTCTCCAGGTCCCATCAACCAAACAATGTCGCTTGGCGGGCGCCCGGCCCTCTGGAACCAACTCCCCCCAGAGATTAGAATTGCCCCCACCCACCTTGCCTTTTGTAAGCTTCTTAAAACCCACCTCTGCCACCAGGCATGGGAGAACTGAGATACTCTTTCCCCCTAGGCCTTTACAATTTTATGCATGGTATGTCTGTATGTATGTTTGGTTTTATAATAAGGGTTTTTAACTGTTTTAATATTGGATTGTTTATGTGCTGTTTTTATTACAGTTGTTAGCCGCCCCGAGTCTACGGAGAGGGGCAGCATACAAATCCAATAAATAAAATAAATAAATATTGATTACGTATGAAACACTTATGAACTTTATTCCAGATATGTTGTCTACAAATTTGCTTAAATTTAATAATGAAATGGGGTGTTGCATCAGATTTAAATTTAATTTAAAAGCTGTCCTCTTCAGTCTAGATCAGTGATGGGTTGTTCCCAGTTTGGACCGGTTCTTAGAACTGGTGGTGCTGGCGGTGGGAGGCTCCACACCTACCCAGCACATTTCTGGGCATGCACAGAAGTGTCACGAGTGCGCGAACCAGTGGCAAAATTATTTACAACCCACCACTTGTCTGGCTTATGAATGTCTGTAGCTCTTTGAAGCAGCCATGTCTTTTTCTCAGATTGTATAGCAACTAGAGGGCAGGTGTATGAACCCTGGAATAGATGCAGCTGTTTTAAAGAATTGTAGAGAGGTGCTCTTTTCATTTATTTATTTATTTATTTATTGGATTTGTATGCCGCCCCTCTCCGGAGACTCGGGGCAGCTAACAGCAACAATAAAGCAGTGTACAATAGTAGTCTGATGTTAGAAACAATTAAAAACCCATTAATATAAAAAACCAAACATACATACATACATACCATGCATAGAATTGTAAAGGCCTTGGGGGAAGAGGGTCTCAATTCCCCCATGCCTGACGGCAGAGGTGGGTTTTAAGCAGCTTACGAAAGGCAAGGAGGGTGGGGGCAATTCTAATCTCTGGGGGGAGTTGGTTCCAGAGGGCCAGGGCCGCCACAGAGAAGGCTCTTCCCCTGGGTCCCGCCAAACAACATTCTTTAGTTGACGGGACCCGGAGAAGATCCACTCTGTGGGACCTAACTGGTCGCTGGGATTCGTGCAGCAGAAGGCGGTCCCTGAGATAATCTGGTCCGGTGCCATGAAGGGCTTTATAGGTCATAACCAACACTTTGAATTGTGATCGGAAACTGATCGGCAACCAATGCAGACTGCGGAGTGTTGGTGTAACATGGGCATATTTGGGAAAGCCCATGACTGCTCTCGCAGTTGCATTCTGCACGATCTGAAGTTTCCGAACATTTTTCAAAGGTAGCCCCATGTAGAGAGCGTTACAGTAGTCAAGCCTCGAGGTGATGAGGGCATGAGTGACTGTGAGCAGTGACTCCCAGTCCAAGTAGGGTCGCAACTGGTGCACAAGGCGAACCTGGGCAAACGCCCCCCTTGCCACAGCTGAAAGATGTTTCTCTAATGTGAGCTGTGGGTCGAGGAGGACGCCCAAGTTGCAAACCTTCTCTGATGCTTTGTAAAAAGGAAAGTCTCCCATATTTCTTGTCATATTTGCTTGCTGTTTAATCACTGACTATTTGATGATGCTACCCAAAGTTTTCACCTTCTATTTGTGATAATTTCATTGTAGCAATTGATTGGATAATAATATATCTTCATGTCTTCCTCGATTTATAATTGAAAGGGTGACCTTGTAATGTAACTTGTCTAATCTACAGGCATAATTTGCAAATTGACATGTTAGACGTTAATATTAGTTGTAATCTTCCTTCTGTTGAAACTGACTGCTGCTAGCAAATCCCTACGAGAGCTATAACCCTCGAGTGTGAGGCAGAAAAATATATAGTGATGTTGCTAAATGAGTATCGATGAATTTGAGATACAGATACTTTCGAAGACTGGGGACAGTACAACTAAATTGAACCAGCAAAGGATTACTGGGAATAACACAGTAATATCTAATTACTGTCAGAAAAGTCCATGTGAAGTAAAACCCTGCAGTGGTTTTTATGATATCATCCATATTATTACAGGAGTAAAACTTTACTCTGCTTTTTTTTTTACAAGATTCCTTTCTTCACAATGGGTCTAATAACTTTATACATTTTGTCCTGATGTGATTTTTTAAAAATAAAATATATTATGCGATAAGTATGCATTTATGTTTCTGAAAGAAGGATCTCTGCTTATCCCACATTTTAAACTCAGCAAAAGGTTTGAACAAGTCTTATACTGAATGCCTTAAGTATGATTGTTGAATGTTTGGTTAATAAATTAATTTTTGGGGTTAATCTTCTCTTTCTAATCGTTTTTAATATTGTAGTACTAATTGGATTATATTACTGTTCTTTTTTTATATATGCTGTGAGCCGCCCCGAGTCCTCGGAGAGGGGAGGCATACAAATCCAATAAAATAAAATTAAAATAAATAAATAAATAAATAAATAAATAAATAAATAAATAAATAAATAAGTCATCCATATTGTATGGCAAGAGAATCACGCTGGGTGTTCCTGTATATTCTGTGTGTGTGTGTGTACGCGCACATACAAACACACACATATATTCCCCTCGCACCTATGTGATAATCATTCCTGACTCTAGGGGGCAGTGCTCATCCCTGTTTCTAAACCAAAGAGCCAGCACTGTCCAAAGACGTCTCTGTGGGCATGCCTAATGCGCCGAAGATGCATGGAATTCTGTTACATTCCCACCCTATTTTACACTCACACTCATACACACACAAACACACACACACACACACAAAGAGAAGGGCTACTAAGATTAATGGCATCTGCAGTGGTTAAAGGGGGCATATTATAAAAGTAGCATTGTGCCTATATGCCATTAGCCCCACCCCTTTTATACATGTGTTGTACAAGAGTAGCACCATCATCTCTTTTCTGAGAACAAACTGAGCAACTAAGGAGTGTTAAGGGCCCCATCTCATGGCTGCTTTAACATCTATAGTAACAGAATGCAGCTGCGAGACCTAGAGGAAGAGCCTTCTCTGTGGCAGCCCCGGCCCTCTGGAACCAACTCCCCCTAGAGATTAGAATTGCCCCCACCCTTGTCACCTTTCATAAGCTCCTTAAAACCCACCTCTGCCGTCAGGCATGGGGGAACTGAGATATTCTTTTCCCCTAGGCCTTTACAATTTATGCATGGTATGTTTGTTTGTATGTATGTTTGGTTTTATAAATAAGGGTTTTTTAGTTGTTTTAGTATTGGATTGTTACATGCTGTTTTTATCACTGTTGTTAGCCCACGGAGAGGGGCAGCATACAAATCCAATCAATCAATCAATCAATAAACAAACCGTTTCACTTGGTGCCATGTATATTTTGCATTTTGCATTTTTTAAAAATTGTGTTTATGTTTTATGATGTATATACTGTATATAAGCACTTGTTGAGGTGAGCATCTATAGAATTCAAACAAATAAAATAAAATGCAGGTGGTGGAGTTCAGTTGAAATGTCCTGAATTGTAAGCAAGTACTTTCAATCTAGTTTATTTATTTATTTATTTTATTTATTTATTTTGTCTAATACATAAAATAGAATTCAGTGGATAAAATCATAGTAAAATACAATAATATAGGAGTAGAAAAAGACGTTAGGAATACTATGGGAGCAGGAATAATAGAATTCGTATACATGGAGCTAGTAGGAGAGGGGACAGGAGGCACGCTGGTGCACTTATGCACTTGTGCACTGGTGCACTTATGCACAGAATCTCATTTATAAATGGGAAAGATGTTGTCAATTTTTACACTTTCAAACAGTCTGTAAACTCAAACTCAATGCATTTTTCAGGGCTGGATTTCACCATATTTTTTAAAGTGGTTCTCTATTTTTAAAATATTAAAAAATAATACATGTACTATAGAGAGAGATGGAATTATTATTATTTATTATTTATTGGATTTGTATGCCGCCCCTCGCCACAGATTCGGGGCGGCTAACAACAATGATTAAAAAACCCAACATGTAACAATCCAATTTAATAAAACAACTAAAAACCCTTATTATAAAAAACCAAACATACACACAAAAATACCATACATAACTTGTAATGGCCTAGGTGAAGGAATATCCTAACTCCCCCATGCCTGGCGACAAAGGTGGGTCTTGAGTAATTTTTGAAAGACAAGGAGAGTGGAGGCCGTTCTAATCGCTTGATTCCAGGGGGCCGGGGCCGCCACAGAGAAGGCTCTTCCCCTGGGGACCGCCAAACGACATTGTTTGGTCGATGGGACCCGGAGAAGGCCAACTCTGTGGGACCTTATCGGCCACTGGGATTCGTGCGGTAGAAGGCAGTTCCGCATGTATTCTGGCCCAATGCCATGTAGGGCTTTAAAGGTCATTACCAACACTTTGAATTGTGACTGGAAACCGATCGGCAGCCAGTGCAGGCCGCGGAGTGTTGCAGTGTGAATCTCCATAGATGAGTAAGAGTTAACTTCACACTCCTCAATTCAGTGCAAAAAGGTCTGTTATTAAAAGACTAGCTTGTTAAAAAGAAGAAGAAGAAGAAGTGCAATTTGGGCAAAATTTCATACCAAAAATATTTTATGTAAATTGTTGGGGGGAGATTGGGATTGATGAAGAAATTCTCATTCACTCTCACTCTTCATTCTCTACATCAATGATCTCTGTGACCACATTGAAAGCAACTCTGGTTTTTTTGCCGACGATGTGAAACTTTTCAACACCACTGATAACACACTCACTCTCCAAAAAGACCTGGACTTTGTCTCAGACTGGTCTAACACCTGGCAACTTCAAATATCAACCAACAAATGCTCTACCCTCCACATCGGCAAAAAGAATCCAAACCGCACATACAAACTGAATAAACAATCTCTCACTGCTAACCCACATTCTGTAAAAGACCTTGGAATACTAATATTAAATGACCTAAGTGCTAAAGCCCACTGCAACAATATCGCCAAAAAAGCCTCTAGAGTTGTTAACCTGATCCTACGCAGCTTCTGCTCAGGCAATCTCACACTACTCACAAGAGCCTACAAAACTTTTGCCAGACCCATCCTAGACTACTGCTCATCTGTCTGGAACCCATACCACATCTCAGACATCAACACCCTTGAAAATGTCCAAGGATATTTCACCAGAAGAGCCCTTCACTCCTCCACTCGAAACAGAATATCCTACGAAAATAGACTAACAATCCTGGGCCTAGAAAGCCTAGAACTACGGTGCCTAAAACACGATTTGAGGATTGCCCACAAGATCATATGCTGTAATGTCCTACCGGTCAATGACTACTTCAGCTTCAACCGCAATAACACAAGAGCACGCAACAGATTCAAACCTAATACGAACCGCTCCAAACCTGGCTGTAAAAAATATGATTTCAACAATCGAGTTATCGAAGCATGGAACTCATTACCGGACTCAATTGTGTCAACCCCTAACCCCCAACACTTCTCCCTTAGACTCTCCACGATTGACCTCTCCAGGTTCCTAAGAGGCCAGTAAGGGGCGTTCATAAGTGAAATTGGTGAGCCTTTAGTCCCCTGTCCAATTGTCTTTCCTTTCTTTCACCTATCTTATATATTCTCTTCCTTTCATATATCCTCTCCTCTAAGTTCACTTTCACCCTCTTTTATATTATCACATGTCTATCTTTCTTCCTATGTATTTGTGTATTGGACAAATGAATGAATGAATAAATAAATAAATGATTCTACTGCCTCAAATTAGAGCTCAGCAAAATACTTGAGAGAACTACTTCACAAAACACATTGAAAGCGTTTCTCCTAGTGTGTCTGACTCTACCAATGCTTCAAGCACAAATGTTCTCCTTGCACACATGTCGCTTTTACACAAATAGATAGCGAGGGGAAATAACGGAGTCCTTCCAACACCCCTTCCCTCTTGCCCCAGAGGATTCAGATGTTTTAATGTCCTGAGATGAGCTGCTTCACTCGCTCAGATGCATTCTGAAAACTTCTCTTTTTATGTTCTTTGTTAGCCAGCTGATATTGATAGAAAATCTGTGGGCAATGAGGTTTCCCCTGAGAAAAAAGAAAGCTTCTCACTATTTGGGTGTTTTTAAGTAAGGCAGGATGTGAAAATATAGAGGAGAGAAAGTCAATGGCAGTTGGAAGAGGAAAAGCGAGCCAAGCTGATTTCTCACTCAGCCATACCTAGTTGCACAATGACTGATAATACTGAAAAATGAGCAAGGTCTTTGAGCTTCAAGGGGACAAAATCCAATTCACCTTAATAAGTAGCTGCTACTGTGCTGAGAATCTGCTTTTGGAATCAGCAACAGACTAAAAGCTTTTTTTTCCCCTTTCAAAGCTGCTGAATGCAAAGAGGGAGTTGTGAGGATATTGACCGCCTCTTCAGTATAGATCCAACATAGACTTTTGCTCTTGTTAAGTAGAATTACACGGATAAAATAAAAAGATTTCTCTCTCTTTCTCATTTTTCACCTTCCAAGGGTTGCAGGGGTGATGCTATTAGGACCTTAGAGGGTAATTCTATATGTTTCAGCTCAGTTACTTATTTATTTTAAGAGAGGAGGTTGAATGGTTAAATGCGCAAAGTATCCACTGGTTTAGTACATCAATTTGGCATCTTTGCCAAAAAGGGTGAAAAAAAAGAAAGTTGCACCATTGGAAATGTGTGCATGGAGAAATTCGGCATCATTTTTTAGTGATGCCAGAATGGATTTCCCCTTCTGAGGCTATTTCACACCCTAATTTTATAACAGAAGGCAAGATTTGAAAATATAAGGATTTATTGGATAATCAGTTAAAACTAAGAACAAAACAAGAATTACAAGAATTAGGAATTGATCTGGACTGGTGGAAATATATACAGATTAGCTCCAGATATCAAATGGATATTAAAACCTATATTTTTAGAAAAGAAAACAATGTGTTAAGCAAATTATTACTCCAAAATCAAGTGAAGTTAATTGGAAATGTATATAAATATTTAATAAATTATAGAATGATAGGTTGGATATCAAAAGACAATATGATCAGTTGGTGCAAAGATTTTGGCAAAGAGACAAATTTAGAAACATGGGAAAAGATATGGGTATATAATTGGAAAATAACAAAATCAATTTCCTTTAAAGAAAATCAAATTAAGATGTTCTATAGATGGCACCTTCCACCATATAGGATTTCCAAAATGTTTCCAACTGTTTCACCTGTTTGTTGGAAATGTAAAAAAGAAACTGGCAAATACTTTCACGCATGGTGGACATGCCCTGAAGCCAAGAAATATTGGAATAAAGTAGAGAAATGGATAAATGAATTAACAAAGAAGATTAAAAAATCTCCTGAATTTTTCCTACTGGGTATTTCAAACATGAGGTATAAAAAAGAAATTTATTATTTAATAATACATATATTGGTTGCGGCAAAAATTATATTTGCACAGAAATTGAAAGAAAAGGAAATACCAAAAGATGTAGAAGTATTTAAAAAAATATTTTAATAGGCATCTAATCAGACAGTCTTTACTCAAAACATGGAAAGAGATAAGACATAAACATTATATAAAAATACCAAATTGGCTATCCACAATGGAAGCTCTAATATACCCAAATACAATAGAACTGACAAAAAAAATTAAATATAAAGAAATATTAGATACAAACTGTAAACTCAAAAGTAGGGAAGAATTAATAATACAAAATATAAATATAGATTGGTGGACATACCTACAAATTCAATCTAGATATAAAAAGGATATGGAACAATCAGGTATAGAAAGAATTACCCAACCACTAGATAAACTATTGACAGGCCCGGAAGAAAAAGCAATATCTAAAATATATAAATATCTGATGGAATATGAAAGACCAGAGGAGATAGTTAAAGGTACAATGATTGTCTGGGCGAAAAACATAGGCCATAATATATATATAGAGGAATGGGAACAGATTTGGAACAGAAATATTAAATTAACAAAATCCACAATATATAAAGAAAACCAATATAAAATGCTATACCATTGGCATCTTCCACCCAAAAGAATAGCTAAAATGCACAAAAATTACAGCCCAATCTGTTGGAAATGTAAAAACACTCAAGGCACCTTCTTTCACCTATGGTGGTTATGTCCAGAGACAAGAAAATACTGGAAAAAAATAAATAATTGGTTGTGTCAAATAACAAATACAAAAATAGAATATACGCCAGAATTTTTTTCTATTGGGTATTATGAGAGGTAACTATTCTAAAAATGTAAAATATTTAAGCTTGCATATTACAACAGCTGCAAGGATTGTATTTGCACAGAACTGGAAAAATCCGCAAATACCTGAAGACAATGAGATTATCAAGAAAATATACGACTGTGCAGAGATGGACAGATTGACAATGGAACTTAATAATCGAAAAGAATCCGACTATTATGAAACCTGGACAAAATGGTACCAATGGACAAAAAAAAGAAACTTAAAAGAAGCATTGGAATAAAACATCAAGAAATCTAAAAGTAATTAGAAGACAATGTTGATAGGACTGTATATGCGATGTAGATTCATCTGTAAATATGACTATTTACTTTTTTTTTAAAGGAAAAAATTAATAAATATATATTAAAAAAAAAAGAAGTATTTAAAAAAATTATAGAATGTGCGGAATTAGATATGATGACAAAATGTTTGAATAACCAAGCTGAAACAGAATTTTATAAAATATGGGATAAAGTATATAAATTGTGGAATTTTAGAAATAGTTTTAAAAATTAAAAAAGTAAGAATTTACAATTATTTGTACTTATTAATTTGATGGTAAACCGTATGCATATATGAATAGTTTAAAAATAACATAAACATAAGGTAGTTTTGCAATATGATAAATTTAGAAGTGATATATTTTATATTTCATTTTAGATTAAAACACTCAATATTTGATTTGATAGATAAGAAAATTAATTAATATAGAGAATATAGAGTGAAAATTCATAAGAATATAGAGTATGTATGTTATGTTTTTGTATCGATCTGATCATAATTAGGTTTTTTCTTTTTTGTATTAGTTAGACTTCTATGATAAGCGGAGCAATGGTAGCTCCTTAAATGTTGAATGTTGTCTGTCGTTTGTCTGTCTTTTGAAAAATCAATTTAAAAAAAAAGAAATTCAGCAGCATAATTGAAAGGTGTCACATTCAATATTTAACATATTTTCTATTAGCCTCTCCGCTTGGTATCTGCTGGAGTATTCCAACCTTACCATCTAAACAAAGTAAGCCAGAGAAAGTCAATATGAACTGAGTAACCATATCTAGCCTGTTCCAATTTATTATATCCTTATCAAAGGGCTTTTATCTATACTTTTCAGCTAAACCTTCAAGGCAGAATGCCTCATTACACAGTTGTGAGCCATATCTCAGGGTTCGGAAAACCCACTGAGAATCTAATTAGAGGCAGAATGGGGCAATAGTTGGATAACTATAATCCAGCCAGTACAACTGAAGAAAGAGAAACATTATTCCATGTGCACCACACTAACGTGGTCCGTTATGTAAACAGGCTCCTTATTTTGTATTGTCTCATCCCGGTTGCCAAGATTGTAGTCCTACATGGCATTGGACCAGAGTACCTCCGGAACCGCCTGCTACCGCACGAATCCCACCGACTGATAAGGTCCCACAGAGTTGGCCTTCTCCGGGTCCCGTCGACTAAACAATGTCGTTTGGCTGGCCCCAGGGGAAGAGCCTTCTCTGTGCCGGCCCCGGCCCTCTGGAATCAACTCCCCCCGGAGATTAGAACTGCCCCCACCCTCCTTGTCTTTCGTAAATTACTCAAGACCCATCTATACCGCCAGGCATGGGGGAGTAGAGACACCTTTCCCCCAGGCTTTTTATATTTATGTTTGGATATGTATGTGTTGTTTGCTTTTTAAATATGATAGGGTTTTTATGTGCTTTTTAATATTAGATTTGTTTTCGCTAGAATATTGTTTTTGTGAGCCGCCCACAGTCTTCGGAGAGGGGCAGCATACAAATCTAATGAATTGAATTGAATTGAATTGAATTGTATTGCTAGGAATCATGTATTTGGGTCTCTAAGTCCAGTCTTCCAAAGGGGAACAGGAGTCACAAGGATTTCCTGTTAAATGTATTTAAAAGGCTGCAAAACATTGCAATAGCTGGGCCAATCATAACCTATCTTCATGTTATAGAGAGTAATGTCAGAAAAGTAAGAAAAAACCCGAACTTCTTCATTAATGACCATCAGATTATTAGTATTTCTTATATTATATTAATTAACATGCTCTGATGCTAAAGAGTTAGATGTTCTATTTTTCTCTCCCCACCTGAAAAAAACTCTATTCCAACTGCCAGTTGCCTTATATTAACATGCTCTGATGCTGCCCTTTCACTAAACCTAGCATGGCCATAGCCATGACTCATTCGGCCTGTGAGCTGTGAGTTTAGACATTCTACTACCACCTGAAAAGAACTCTGTTCCAACTGACAGTTGCCTTAAATTAACATGTTTTGATGCTAAGGAGTTACACATTCTTAACAAATGTTCAAGTTTTAAGTGTCAATGTATCAAGCCAAATGATAACTACTCATTCATTTTCAAGATTTTACTGTCAATTTATCAAGCCCGATCTTATAACTTCTTAGCGAAGCATAGGTATACAGCTACCAGTATGTATATCTGTTGATAGAGTGGCGCGGGGGAGAGAAAGAGATCCCAAATTCAATATATGAATTTAAATTTTACAGTGATTTCAAATAATTTGTCTTGTGAAATGCATTCACTGGAGTCTATGTGTCCTTGACTATTTTAAATGTGCCATTTTTCCCTTGGCCTAAATGTTGAGTTGTTCTTTGAATACAGAACATCTAAATCTCCTTGCCCTTGGGGTTGTCTTGGGTGTCAAAAGAATGAGTTATAGGTCCTTCCCAGTAGTTTGATAAGTTTGTCGTCATATTCTATACCGATCCTTCTCCTCCACCTCCTCCCCTCTAACGACTGTCTTTTCCATTGAAACAAGATAGATAGATAGATAGATAGATAGATAGATAGATAGATAGATGGATGGATGGATGGATGGATGGATGGATGGATGGATGGATGGATGGATGGACGGACGGACGGACGGACAGACAGACACATACATGCACATACATACATACATGCATGCATGCATAAATCTCCGGAGAGGAGCAGCATACAAATCCAATAAACAAACAAATAAATAAATAAATGTGTATTTTGTTTTTTATTCCAAAGGAATCACATAATAGTACAGAGCTGTTGCAGTTAAATAGTTGATATTCCTGGAGGGGTCTGTAATATGGTAAATGATTTAGCTTTACTAGATAAATGGTCAAAGCAATGGAAACTGCAGTTTAATGTTTCCAAATGTAAAATAATGCACTTGGGGAAAAGGAATCCTCAGTCTGAGTATTGTATTGGCAGTTCTGTGTTAGCAAATACTTCAAAAGAAAAGGATTTAGGGGTAATGATTTCTGACAGTTTCAAAATGGGTGAACAGTGCAGTCAGGTGGTAGGGAAAGCAAGTAGGATGCTTGGCTGCATAGCTAGAGGTATAACAAGCAGGAAGAGGGAGATTATGATCCCGCTATATAGAATGCTGGTGAGACCACATTTGGAATACTGTGTTCAGTTCTGGAGACCTCACCTACAAAAAGATATTGACAAAATTGAACGGGTCCAAAGACGGGCTACAAGAATGGTGGAAGGTCTTAAGCATAAAACGTATCAGGAAAGACTTAATGAACTCAATCTGTATAGTCTGGAGGACAGAAGGAAAAGGGGGGACATGATCGAAACATTTAAATATATTAAAGGGTTAAATAAGGTTCAGGAGGGAAGTGTTTTTAATAGGAAAGTGAACACAAGAACAAGGGGACACAATCTGAAGTTAGTTGGGGGAAAGATCAAAAGCAACATGAGAAAATATTATTTTACTGAAAGAGTAGTAGATCCTTGGAACAAACTTCCAGCAGACGTGGTAGATAAATCCACAGTAACTGAATTTAAACATGCCTGGGATAAACGTATATCCATCCTAAGATAAAATACAGAAAATAGTATAAGGGCAGACTAGATGGACCATGAGGTCTTTTTCTGCCGTCAGACTTCTATGTTTCTATGTTTCTATGTTGTATGCTTACCATTTTGGATATTCTCCAAATATAATTCTCCCATTTTGTACCGACTTTAGTTTTAGGTTTTATTTCATTGTGACTGGCAGAATCTATGTAAAAGAATTATAGATTGAGAAGGAATCCTAAAGATTATGTAATGAATAGAAAAACCAATTAAGTCATCCATGTAACTGTCTAACCACTTCTTAAAATCTTAACTCTAACCAAGTATTAAAGAACCGACAGTATTCAGACATCCATATAAAAATGTCTGCAAAATATAAAATTAAACTGTCAAGTCTATTTGGAAAGCTGGTATGGAAATAAATTTTCTAATTCTGCCACTCAGTCGGTTCTGCACTTATGTCCTACAAGTTAGTCCTGTGAAGAGAAACCATCACAGCAATAGCACTGTCATGTTATGAATAGAAAAGACAACAACAACAATACCTAAATGGTACAATTATTTGTATGTAGGTGTTAAAAAATGAAGTGAAATTTCATGGGGAAATTGCAGTGAAAACTTATTATATAGGACAAAGAAATACATAGAAATTCAACTGAATGTCGAAAACTCTCGGTCTGAATAGATGTTTCTATTTTGCTTCTGTCCCCACAGTCCAAGGTTAATATATTGAATATGTTCCACTCTACGTATGAAAAAAGTATATTAGTTTAAATTATAATCTTACCAAAAACATGTTTACCCATCAATTGGGACTGGTCCTATGGGTATGACTCTAAACCAGCCTTCTGCAACTTAGGGCTGCCCAGACTTAGAATACTAAGAGTAATTGTCCTCTAAAGCAGTGTTTTTCGACCAGTGTGCCGTGGCACACTAGTGTGCCGCGAGACATGGTCAGGTGTGCCGCGAAGAAAGAAACTCAGGTTTCACTCTCGCAACTTTTTGCTGAGAGAGAGAAAGAAAGCAAGATAGAGAGAGAGAAAGAAAGCAAGAGAGAGAGAGAGAGAGAGAGAAAGCAAGAGAGAATGAGAGAAAATGAGAGGAAGGGAGAGAGAGAGAAATGAGCAAAAAGGGGAGGGAAAAAAAGAGAAATGAGAAAATGATTGAGACAGAGAATGAGAGGAAAGAGAGAGAAACAAAAGAGAGAGAAAAGTGACTCTTGATTTAAAGCATATGATAAAAAGCACCCAAAGAATAAGAGAGAAACCCCCCCCCAGCCCTCACCTGTTTTTGGAAGTGGTTCAAGAATGTGCACACACACACACAAGGGGGGGAGGAGACAGGGATGGAAAAAGAGAGGAGAGTGTCTTAGGGTGTCATTTTGTGTCGTTTTGGTTGGTGGTGTGGCCCAGGATTTTGTAAATGTAAAAAATGTGCCGCGGCTCAAAAAAGGTTGAAAATCACTGCTCTAAAGCAGTGTTTCCCAACCTTGGCAACTTGAAGATATTTGGACTTCGACTCCCAGAATTCCCCAGCCAGCATTTGCTGGCTGGGGAATTCTGGGACTTGAAGTCCAAATATCTTCAAGTTGCCAAGGTTGGGAAACACTGCTCTAAAGGCATCTGGAAGGCATGATGGTGGGAAATGGGCCTGCCACTGAATGGATTATGATCTAATCCCTCCCTTCATCCAGAATATGCTATTGCCATTCAAATATATTATTGGAACAAAAATCTTACTATCTTTAAGTGTCAAAAGGCTGATAGGTTTTTCTTGCACAGAAGGCAACTCGCTAAATATATTCCCATTCTTCCAATCTGATTTTGCATAGAAGGATAATGTATTTATAAATGTGTATTTGTCAAAATGTGCTGAAGCATTCCAAACAAATTATTCATCAGCGTAGTAAGAATAATTTAAGATTGCGGTGGAGGGGGGGGGGATAAAACTCTACTGAGCTCCACAGTAATCATCTGTCTTTAAAGCCTTTTCCTAAGCCTTTTTTCTAATGCAAATTTCACAGGGGAAAATACAAAGGAAATACTTACATTCGGTTTAATTTCCTTCTAAAAAGTTTATTCATTTTTTTTAACATGCGTTTCCTCCACACAACTATTCATTCAATGGAAGCTTGCTATGCAGAGATAATATTCCTAATACGTAATGCAGATTATAAAGTGTCAAAGTGCTTACAAAGCAGAGCTCTTATTTTCAAATACTGACCAATGTACACATTTATGAAGAGGGCTAGAAAAGACCAAGATCAATGGCAATTAGTTATATTTATCACCATTTTGGGGGGGGGAGTTCTTCCTAGTGTTTTTCCCACAATGCAGGGTCTAATTTCTTCGAGGATCAACCATGTGGTGGTCCATTGGTTGTCCCACTAAGCTAAGCCAACTCTACTTATGCCAGCTGTTGAGGATCCCGTTGGTTTATTTATTTGTTTTGTCAAGTATGTATTGGTGGTATATAGTGATGGGCGAACCCAACAGTGTTCAGGTTCGGCAAGTTCGGACGAACTTTATGCAAAATTCAGCCGAACCCGAACCGAACCCAAACCCGAATGGGGAATCCCACCAAGAGATTCCGGGGGCGGAGCTTTGCGGCATCCTTTTCGTAAAAATAGCAACGTTTATTTTTACGTGAAAGGACTGCCCTTTGCTTGCAGCGCCGCTGCGGTGTCTTTTCACATAAAAATAACAGTGTTTATTTTTACGTGAAGACCTCCCTTTGAAGGAGCTGGGGAATCCCTCCCATGAAGAGATTCCAGGGGCGGAGCCTTGATGTCACCGGCAGGTTTATTTATTATTTATTTATTTATTGGATTTGTATGCCGCCCCTCTCCGGAGATTCCATGGAATCCAGGAAGTGATCACCTTGGCGTCCTTAGCAACCTGCCGGCGACGTCAAAGCTCCAAACGTGACCCCGAACTTTGCCCAAAGTTTCAAAAAAAATTGGGTTCGTGTTCAGCATACCGAACACCGCAAAATTCGCCCATCACTAGTGGTATACAAATATATAATAATATTTATATACATGATACTAGTAAAAGAGAAACATTAGGGGATTGGAAGGCACTCTGGTGCACCTATGCATGTCCCTTACTGTCTTCTTAGGAATTGGAAGAGGTCAACAGTGTATAGTCTAAGGGTAAAGTTTTAGGGGTTAGGTGATGATACTACAGAGTCTGGTAGTGAGTTCCATGTATCAACCACTTAGTTACTAAAGTTGTGTTTCCTGCAATCGAGTTTAGAGCAGTTTACTTTAAGTTTGTATCTGTTGTGTGCTCGTCTGTTGTTGTGGTTGAAGCTGAAGTAGTCGTTGACAGGAAGGATGTTGTAGCAGATCATTTTATGGGCTATACTTAGGTCGTGTTTAAGACGACGTAGTTCTAAGCTTTCTAAACCTAGGATTGTTAGTCTAGTTGCGCGGGGTATTCTGTTGTGAGTGGAGGAGTAAATGGCTCTTCTAGTTAAGTGTCTCTGGACATTTTCTACAGTGTTTATGTCCGAAATGCGGTGTGGGTTCCAGACAGATGAGTTGTATTCAAAGATTGGTATGGCGAAAGTTTTCTATGCACTGCTTAGTAGTGTGAGATTACCAGAGCAGAAGCTACGTAGGATTAGATTAACAACTCATGAAGCCTTTTTGGCAATGTTGTTGCAGTGGGTTTTGGCACTTAGGTCACTTGATATGAGTATTTTTCAAGGTCTTTTACAGAGTGAGGGTTGTCTGCAAGATCTTGTTTATTCAGCTTGTATTTGGTGTTCTGATTCTTTTTGCCAATGTGTAGGACAGAGCATTTTTTGGTTAAGGAACTCCAGATGAAGAGCCTTCTCTGCTGTAGCACCAGACCTTTGGAACTTCCCCTCTCCCCGGTGTGAGATTTGCCTCCACTCTCCTATCTTTCTTCAAGAGCTTGAACATCTATCTCTGCTGGTTGGATTGGGGACCCAATTGGGGAATACATTAGGAGATGTCTATTGGGCTAATTAGTTCACCCCACTTTCCTCCTATACTTCCTGCTCCCTCCATTAATTTTTTTACTTTCATATTATTGTGCTAGAGGTATAACAAGCAGGAATAGGGAGATTGTGATCCCCTTATATAGAGCGCTGGTGAGACCACATTTGGAATACTGTGTTCAGTTCTGGAGACCTCACCTACAAAAAGATATTGACAAAATTGAATGGGTCCAAAGACGGGCTACAAGAATGGTGGAAGGTCTTAAGCATAAAACGTATCAGGAAAGACATAATGAACTCAATCTGTATAGTCTGGAGGACAGAAGGAAAAGGGGGGACATGATCGAAACATTTAAATATGTTAAAGGGTTAAATACCATTCAGGAGGGAAGTGTTTTCAGTAGGAAAGTGAACACAAGAACAAGGGGGCACAATCTGAGGTTAGTTGGGGGAAAGATCAGAAGCAATATGAGAAAATATTATTTGACGGAAAGAGGAATAGATGCTTGGCACAAACTTCCAGCAGACGTGGTTGGTAAATCCACAGGAACTGAATTTAAGCGTGGGAGAAACATATATCCCATCCTAAGATGAAATACAGGATAAGGGCAGACTGGATGGACCATGAGGTCTTTTTCTGCCGTCAGTCTTCTATGTTTCTATGTTTCTAATAGAATAGAATAGAATAGAACAGAATCCTTTATTGTCACTAATGCACACTAATTGGCATAGATTAAAATGAAATTATGTTGCATACAGCCGTAATGTACTGTTGATGTAATATTGACTGTAATGATGAATTCCACATTTGTGAGTTTTTCTTTTACTTGGAACTATTTCTTCACTTAATTTCACTTGACCAAAGAGATGACAAGTAATATTTACCCCTACTTATGCCTTACTGGATATGAACAGGAAGACAACAGCTGGACAAGACTAGTCAAATAAGCAATTGGCTTTTAAAATTATTAGGCTGTGTACATTTCCTTGGGCCAAGATTTATGAACTATATTTTTGAAAAGTCCCATTTCTCAGGCTGCTATGCATCAGGGCCATTTTGGAGCTAGTGATTTAGAATTTAATTATATTGCAGTAGTTTAACAAGACTCAAAGGCCTATACTTGAAACATTTCAAGTTTACACTGCTGAAATTGAGAAACAAAGTGAAATATATTGTTCAATGTAGTTCTCTCGTTCTCTGTAGAGGCATTTCAGGTAGGAAACTTTCGTTGGGGAATATTTTTTAGGTTAGCACATTCCTTTTCCAAAATAATGCCTGTTAAGGGCTTTTACTATTACTTTTTCATTGTTGTCTTCCTCCCCACCAAATTATATTATCTTCACAATCATTGTAGCACCAGAGGGGTGTGGAGGTGGGGGGCAAAATCAACACTTTATAATCCCCCTTGGTTGCTTTAATTAAAATAAATGCAAAAGGCATTTCTGACTCTTAATCATCATATTCTGCTTGGTTTTTTTTCAACGCCTGCAAAATTATGAGTGATAAAAAATCAGTCACTTTCTTTCAAAAAAACTTCATGCAAGTAGTAAAAAGCTCTGCATTTACAAGGGTGCTTGGAAAAGGAATAAACCGTAGTCGAAATAAACCAGGTACCCTAACTGTGGATGAGCATGTGGGATTTGAAGCTTTCAGGAGGGAAGAAACTGTATGTTCCTATTTGCTACTAACTTCTCTTTTCTTATCCCCAAAGAGTGTTGTTGTTGTTGTTTTACCTCAAGAGTGTTGTGGTTCAGCCTGAGGCAGATCAAAGGCCAGCTGCATCTCTGCTGGCTCCATGCCCGGAGGAGGCTGACAGCGAAGAGGAGGGGGCTGAACAGTCGGACGGGGGAGGGTCCAGTCAGGAATGTGACGAGGAAGAACAGCATGGGAGCCCTGGGGAGGGGCCCTCCCCTGCCAGTAGCTTGGAGTCATTAGGTGACGAGGCACAAGCTGTCATTGACATGCGACAGAGATGTTTAGATCAAAGGAAGGATCAATTGAGGAGATATTATCAGCATTGAATAAGGAACATCAGGGCTTGGGTGTGGTCCTCATTAGCAGGGAAGGGTTTATAAGGCAGGCAAGCTATTAAAGCCATGTGGAGTGTTATCAGTTTGGAGTTCCTGTAACCTGCATTGTTTCTCGGCGTCTCTGTTCCTGGCTTGTGGCCCAGCAGTCTTGAAGAACCGTGGGAGGTGTATGTCTGTTATCTACAGCCTCGTCTTGACAGCAAGAATCCTATATTGATGCATGGACAATTACCTTCGTGTATATATTTGGAGTTCCAGTGTTTTCCTGCTTTGTAAGGACATTTTCTGTAAGCTTCGTTTTCCTTGAACATTATAAAACTGTATTTGAATTTTACGGTGTGTCTGGCTTATCTTTTTGGGTTGATTATAGCTTCCGGAGTGACCCAGACAGAACAAAGAGGCAACTGTTTTTTCTGATTTTTCTTTCAATACGTTGCACTTCTCATCCAAGAAGCTTCCACAGTCCTTTCAACATTTCCAGGAAGGCTCCAACACTCATTTGAACCACTGAAGTGACCCTGAAGACACAGATAAACCTCCAAGTGGCCTCGATGACTCTTTAAAAGAATGCAAACGACCAGCTGCTGCAAGGAGTATAAATCCTTAGAGGGTGAGAAGTGAAACATTTTCAAAGAAAAAAAACAAACAAAAAGTCCAGTTACCTCTTGAAAAAAAGAAATAAAAAATAGCATCTTCGAGGACAACCATGACCTGGATGACTAAGAATCTCCATATACATTTTCTTAATCATGTACAATCATCATGAAGATGTGCTTAAGAATGAATATTATTGAGATTTTTTTCTTCTCATTTCTTTTCTATCAAATATGTGTCAGGAGGAGGAGGAAGAGGAGGAGGAGGAAGAGGAGGAGGAGGAAAAGGAGGAGGAAGAAGAGGAGGAGGAAGAAACATGATCTCCAGGTTGCCAGAGTTGCTAAACCTTGTCACCCACTACCCATTACATTCATAGCCAATAATATCAAACTGCTATTAATGTCCACAGGCACATATATGAAATAGAACCCGGATAAATATAATGGGATAATGTAGCTCTAGCAGTGGTACAGTTGGGATAAAAGCCATTTCTAAAATATGGCTATTTGAAAACCTCCTCTTGGGGGCATGGAGAATTTCCTACACTTTCATGAGACAGAACATCTTGTTCTCCTTAAAAGCTATAGCATTTCAGGTACTTTCATTTGCCGGTAGAATGGGGAAAATGTGCTCAGGGATTATGAATGTTACCGTTGAAGTCGGAGATGATAGGCCCAAACCTTTGCTTGATGCACAAAATGTTTAAAACTTACTTTCACTTTCCCATTTAAATAGATCGGTTAAAATACTAAAATGTGGTCTCACCAGCGCTCTATATAAGGGGATCACAATCTCCCTCTTCCTGCTTGTTATACCTCTAGCTATGCAGCCAAGCATCCTACTTGCTTTTCCTACCGCCCGACCACACCGCTCACCCATTTTGAGACTGTCAGAAATCACTACCCCTAAATCCTTCTCTTCTGAAGTTTTTGCTAACACAGAACTGCCAATGCACTGGTAGGACACCACAGTAAGTTATCAAAAAGATATTGGGCCATGAGGTCTTTTTCTACCGTCAGACTTCTATGTTTCTATCTCGCTCAGCAATGCTTATTAGATGTAGAATTTGTGTTGCTTCTGGACCATTTCAGAAATGGCATCAGTATTATATACCAGTATCCAGAGAGATCTACACAATATCCCAGCATCTTTGGGCTTCTTTGTAAATAAAGAGGAACTGATTTGGCCCTCCAAATGCTGAATTCGTGCATATTTCCTTTGATGTTTGCAGTTTCCATTCGTAATGGAAGCTGACAGAATGTAAATGAGTTTCTAAAGGAACCAGCAAAAGTGGCAATTTTTCTCATTTAATCTTCAGATGAGCTGTCTGTCTCCCAGATGCTGAGCTTCATTAGAATTCTGAAACTAATTTCACCTATCAACACATGATTATTGGTTTGAGTGAGGCTTTTGGGAAACTCTGAGCAAAAATCACTATTACATGCAGGTTGGCTCAATAAAGGAGGGGAAAATCTATATTAAAGAAATGGCAGACTGCAACGTAATCTACTTGTGTAGTTACTTAAACTACTTAATGCTTAAACTTCTCCTTTGATCTTTGCCCATAAATCCCCACTTGAAAGTCAATTAGAACTTTAATAAAAAAAAGTTGGTAGCCGGTGGGACATCTGCAAGAAACTTTTCCCTCTGTCCTTCACACATTTTGGTGACAGTATAATCTCTAGTAACACACACACACCACGTAATGGGAGATTACTTAATAGTAGTTAACATTTGGGTGCAATTCACTGCAATAGGTCACAGTTGCATGTTCAAATAATGATGGCTTCGCTCCAGAAATATTTCATTTCACAGGGAGCCAAAGAAATGAAAAGGATGATAACCACACCTTTCCAAATGTTGATTTTTTTCTGATCTTACATGCAATGGATAAAATCCTTGTTACATGATCTGCAAAATGATATCATGATGCAAATGGTATCTTTTTGACAAGTTTTTCACAAGGGCATAATGCAGTGCTGTCAAACTAATTCTTGGATTAATCCACGCTATAAAAGGATGGCGAGAAGACGAGAAGAAATCCAGAGTAAAAGGTATTAATCCACAATAGTAGCTCTTTAATGTGTGATGTCAGTTCCAGGATACATATAGAAGGGTGGCTAGGAAAGGGGAGGTATGTTCTGACAACATTGTGACAAAGAATGGCTGAGAACTTGTGGTGTTCCTGAACAAATATGCTAAAATCCTGAGTTTTGCCTTTCTGAGATGTTCTGAAAACTGCATCTGTGTGCTTGTGGTGAGCCTTTGATTTAAGTCTTGATTTATTAGCCTTGTGATCTAAAAATTTGCAGAGGATTGGAATGTTGGCACGCTTCCCAGAATTTCCAAGCTGAGATAGACGGTGTTATTTTCTTGCTACTGGACTTTGCTTTGCAAAATACAGTATTCATATATTATGTTTATGTGAAACAATGAAGAGAATTTTATTTCAAAGAAGTGGGTTGGAAAATTACCGGAGATCAAGCATAGAATACAGCCCATGTAACTTTTATTAAAATATATTCATTCTTAGTATTTTAAAAAAATCTTGTAACCTTGCTTTCCGGATAACCCTCGTACATTTCTACATTTCACAACTACTACTACTACTACTACTACTACTACTACTACTATTATTATTATTATTATTATTATTATTATTATTTATTAGATTTGGATACCGCCCCTCTCCGAAGACTCAGAGTGGCTCACAACATAACAACAATACAGTACAGTACAAATCTAATATTTAAAAAAATGCATAAAAAGCCACCTATTTTCCCCTTCTTTTCTAAAATCCTTTGTATTCTTTATGGAAATTAAGTAAATTCAACATACATTTAATTGTATACTTGTGGAGACTAACAAAATAAATTTCATTCTAAAAGATGCTCTGCTTGGTTCACCTTGGTTCAAAGGAGGCCAAAATAATGGAATGGTCTTGGTATTAAAATTGAGCTTAAAACCATTTTATTTTATCTGATATGTATTATTTGTTTGTTTGAGTTGTGCTGTTGTTACTGTTCAATTAAGTTCAGACAGGTGCTATCTATAGTTGGATATAGTTCAATATTCATCCAATCCTTGCATGACTTTATCTATAAAGACATTTTGGTGTTTATAAATTTACCGATTATACTTCAAAAAAGCTCATGATCAGAGATGTTAGAATTTACAATTTGATCTAGTACAAATTGGACAGATTCATCCTTTAATAGGGTCTCACCGCTGGAAGCTAGTTTATGTAGTAATTTCAACCTCTCTTGCTTTCAGACTAGTTATGTCAAACACTTTCTTCTTCAAAAGTACAGTCAATTTTCAACTATATTTTCCTCTATATCATTAAAGGATTATTTTTAGCACCAGAAAATAGGTAAGAGTCATTTAATTTCCGAAAGAGAAATCTGTTTTATAGTTTTCCTAGGTGGCCTGCGAATAGATCTTCTTTAGCGCTTGCCTTTGGCTGCATTATTTGAGAACCCAATTTTATGTTTGTCTTTTTTTAAAAAACGCAACTGCAAGGACAACTACATTTCCACGAAGGAGCTGGTTTCCAGCCCACAAAATATCTTTCCATTCTGTGTTTGCATTATGCTTTGATTGTCTCCACCTTTCCATCAAACAATCTGTTCTGTGTCATTTGTTTGCCCTTGATTGTGCAGCTATGACTCATCCTGAGCAAGCTAAACTGTTCAGCTGTTTATTGCAGATCACAGAAAGAAAGATGAGAAGACACTAACAGGGTTAAAGGTGGCAACTTCTTTTAAAAGAAAATCACTAAGAGAAATTTAGGCAGTGTAGCCTCCCAGGCAGATTAGATTAAAAAAAAGAAAAGAAAAGATAAGATAGAAAACAGTCAGGGTTTAGTATGGGAGCTTGGCCAGATGTTGTAGCCCTACAACTTCCAGCAGTTTCAATCTGTCAAACTGTCTAATAGGGAATTGTAGTTCAGAAATACAGTGGTAACTCTACTTACGAACTTAATTCGTTCCATGACCAGATTCTTAAGTAGAAAAGTTTGTAAGAAGGAATCAGTGTAAAAGCAAATAATGCGTGCGATTGGGGAAACCACAGGGAGGGTGGAGGCCCTGTTTCCTCCCAGGAGATTCCTAGAGAGGCCCCATGGAGGCTTCTCCCCATCTTTTACGGCCCTGTTTCCTCCCAGGAGATTCCTAGAGAGGCCCCGCAGAGGCTTCTCCCTACCTTTTCCAGTTACAGTTTCAGAGGCTCGGGTTTGTAAGTAGAAAATGGCTCTTGAGAAGAGGCAAAAAAATCTTGAACACCTGGTTCTTATCTAGAAAGGTTCATAAGTAGAGGCGTTCATAGGTAGAGGCACCACTGTATTTGGTGGACCACAGCTTTGATATCCCAGGGTTTAATGTCTTGTCTTGTCTAAGGTGGTAGGTGGTGGGTGATAACATCATCAGGAAAATCCTACCATTGCATCAGAAATGGGTTCCTACCAGTTCTAACTGGTTTATAGGAACATTAGTAAACCAGTGGTGACATCATGGAACCAGCTGTCAATGCCAGTCCATGGCCACCACCATCTTGATTTTTGGCTACTGCGCATGCGCATGAGCGGGGGTTTCTTCTGTGTATTGCTATTTTTTTTGCTTCTGTGCATGCGCAGAAGCTGAGTTTTGGCACTGCGCATGTGTGTGTGCAAAGCATCTATGTGGCATGCCACATGGTGCACAATGTGTGGGGAGCCATGTGGCTTAGCCATGCGGCACACAGTGCATGTGCAGTCACCCAGCACGGGAGGGAGCGAACCATTGGGGAGGTAAGTTAGAACCTATCCCTGCATTGTATACACACCTTAGATGCTGGGATGCAATTATACTATGGCAGCATTTTAGCGTCCTGGTTTGCTCTGTGATGTTTTACACTAAGAAAAGCTTGTGTCAAAATCTGATTTAGGCACTTCAACTTGAATCTTTTTTTTAAATAGCAGATTCTATCCATTAAACATAATAATAATAATAATAATAACAACAACAACAACAACAACAACAACAGGGTTGGAAGGGACCTTGGAGATCTTCTAGTCCAACCCCCTGCTTAAGCAGGAAACCTTACACTACTTCAGACAGATGGTTATGCAACATCTGCTTAAAAACTTCCAGTGTTGGGCATTCACATCTTCTGGAGGCAAGCTGTTCCACTGGTCAACCGTTCTGACTGTCAGGAAATTTCTCCTTAGTTCTAAGTTACTTCTCAGCTTGTTTAGTTTGAACTACAGTGGTACCTCGCGATACGAGTTTAATTCGTTCCGGACCTGGGCTCTTAAGTCGAGCAGCTCTTATCTCGAACGACTTTTCCCCATAGGAATTAATGTAAATAATTTTAATTGGTTCCAGCCCTCAAAAAACTCACAAAGTTAGTCTAAATTATGCAGAAAGACAAGTTTTTAATGAAGAAATGTACATGTACATATAAATGAATAATGAAGTTTCTTTCACTTAACTTGTAAACTTTCTTAAACTTTTAAATTTACATATGTTCAACTTCTCTGCCACCCAATCCTGTAGGACAGAGGTCCCCAACCCTTTTTGCACCAGGGACCGGCTTTAAGCGATCAAGAGAGGAATGGGTGAATGAATGGACGGAGGGTGGGAAGGAAGGAAGGAAAGAGGGAAGGGACAGGAACAGAGGAAGGAAGCAAGGAAACTTATGAAAGGGGAGAGTAAGAGAGGAATGAGTGAAGGGAGGGAGGGAGGGAAGAAGGTGGGAAGGAGAAAGAAAAGAAGAAATAGAGGAAGGGAAGGTAAAAGAGAGAAAGAAAAAGAGCTAACTTCCGCGTTCAGCTTCAGGAGACAGCTGCGAAGCCGCGCACGTGTTTTAAAAGGTTGCAGCCGGCCTGGGGGGCTCGGGGGGGTGCTGGCAAGCCCCCCAGGCCGGCTGCAAGCACCCCCCGAGCACCCCAGGCCGGCTGCAACCTTTTAAAACACGCGCGCCGCTTCGCAGCTGTCTCCTGAAGCCGAACGCGGAAGTTAGCGTTCGGCTTCAGGAGACAGCTCCTTGGCGCTCGTATCTCGAATTTGGGCTTGTAAGTAGAACAAAAATATCTCTCCCCTCCCAGCTCTTATCTCGAGTTGCTCGTAAGTAGAGCAGCTCTTATGTCGGGGTTCCACTGTACTTGAAACAGAATTTAATTTACATTTACATGAACTGCTTCTACCCGAATTTAATTTTGAAAATGTGACTTATTTATTTATTTTTATTTATTTATTTATTGGATTTGTATGCCGCCCCTCTCCGTAGACTCGGGGCGGCTAACAACAGTAATAAAAAACATCATGTAAATCCAATACAATCATTAAAACAAGTCAAATTAAATCACAATTTTCTGAACCCTGGGTGCTACAATAAACCATAGTTGCAAACTAATCTTTTCTTGGAATAATGAGAAGTCTGCTTTTGTTTATACCAGAGTATGTTCGCTTTGAAGGTCCTTTTGAAAGTTGCTCCAGAGGATTGGAATGAAATACAATCAAGCCATAACGGACTGTCAGTTCCCAGATCCATTTTTGACGTATTGTGGGAGAAGATGCACAATCTATTGCAATGCTCAAATTCCCTTTGGAAACTGAAAAATCAGAATGAACACCAAGCGCACATTCAAGACATTTTTAAATGTCAAATCATAACTCATTTCCAACAGAAGTAGAAAGACGCCACTACCTTTCAATGTTAAAATATACAGGACACATACTCTAAAGCAGTGTTTCTCAACCTTGACAACTTTAAGATGTGTAGACTTCAACTCCCAGTTGACCCTTGCCAAGGTTGAGAAACACTGTTCTAAAGTGATAGCTTTCCTCAACAGTAAAATATTACCGTAAACTGTGAGCTACACCTTTTTTTCCCAGATGATCAATGCCAGCAGTAACACCCTGTCCTCCCTTGGCATCAGTTCAGGAGCAGACAAACTCAAAAGGTAGTGCAATAGACTAGCATAAATAGTCTCTTGAAAGGAAAGTCTTCTAGCACAACGAGGAGTTAAACCAATTGAACTCTCTCTTATTAGTAAAGGAAGAAGTCCATATTCAATGAGTTGAAGAGCCCTAGGGAGCCACTAGGTGGCAGCGAATGGAGTTTTCTGTATCTCTTTGCTGCTATCTAGTAGTGGTGTCTGATTTTGCAGCCCAAATTTGTCATCCTTGATGTACCTTTAGTTTAAAATATAGTCTTATTTCTGTCGGTAGGGGAGTGAGGTCTCCAGCATGCCACTCAAAGCTCAGGTATTGCCCTTGGCTCAGAAAAAATAACATACCATGTGTTCTGTCAAGCTCTCTGGTAGAATCCTCCCGAAAATGCACAGATACAATTTCAGACACACACACATGTTTGAAAATTCAAAACAATGTTCTTTATACTGAAAATGCAAATAAACGAAGCACTCATTTTGTATAGCAAAGAGCACTCGTCTCCAAACAAACTGGTAATTTGTACAAGTCCCTTATCAGTTCTGTGATACTTAGCTTGCAGCTATGAGACAATTCACAGTCCTTCTTCTTTCACAAAGTGAAACACACTTTGCTCTGGTTTAGTTTCAAAGCGGGGGGAAATCAGCACACAAAGGTCAAAGTCAGCAAAGCAGGAACGAAGCACAACAATCAGATAATCCTCCACAATGGCCAAACCCACAGGCTGCTATTTATGCTAATTACCACAGCCACACCCAACCACAGATGGCCTCATTTTCTTTGATAATAATCTCTCAGTTGTTGCTTCCTATGCATCACTCTCCGCATGCGTGGTTGTATCATTAACTCTTGTCCTGAATCCAAGGAGGAGCTAGAGAATTGATCTCCTTCTGAGCTGTCTGCCCCACTCTCCTCCTCCCTGTCACTCATGTCTTCTTGGTCAGAGGAGCCTTCACCATCAGATTCCACCAGGAGCAAAACAGGCCTGCAGCATGTGGATGTCTCCCCCACATCCACAGTCCTTGGGGCAGGAGCTGGGCCAGAGCTAACCACAACACCATGTAATTAATTTTATAGAAAATCTGATCATTGCCATGATGCTTCTCTTCCCTAGTGATACTGATGGTTCTGGCATTGAAGCCCATCTGGCAATTTGGACTTATCTAGCTGGGAAGCTAAATTCACTGGCAGCCATAGTGCTGCCATGACATATTCAACGTTTTAATTTGACTCCTTTGGCTTATAGTGTAGCAACACTTTAAAAAGAAACATCAATGCTCCAGAACAAGGGTGAACATAGATTCCAAGCGGGAACTGAAACTCATTCCACACCCCCAGGGTAAATGAATGTAATGAGTTCATTTATCAAAAGCATATGCTCAATCACAGGAAAACCTATTCAGAAGCTTGCCAGCATTGCAACAAGTCTTATTTTGCTTTGATGAGAGTACGAAGTTGTTGGATGTTCAATTCCTTGAATTCTAATTGTTCGAGAAATGAAGATTGGCTTTTCAGTTTCAAAAATAATGTTTTTTTTCCTTACACCTGTGTCTATTTTGATCGGTATTTAAATGATCAGCATCTGATACAAAACTTTTTAATATATATACCAAAATAAGCAGATTTTCCTCTATTCTGTTCATAATGTTTGCATTAAGGCTTCTTTTGGGGTAGTGTTGCACCAACTGTCACATGTATTCTGGCAAGCTTGTAAAACACCAAACAAAAATTATTTTGATGGCATCTTTTGGCAGTGTACCATCCAGCCTATCTGCTGTTGTTCTTAATGCAATTATGTTAGCTTTTGAACAAACCATGCTAAAGATGGTTTAATGAATGTGGTTTCCTTCAAGCAAGGGTGTGTGAATGTCTGTACACCCATATAATTTTGAGTCAGTTTTTGATCCTGGCGAATAGAATAGAATAGAATGTAGGATAGGAGAGGAGAGGAGATGAGAGGATGTAGAGTAGAGTAGAATAGAATAGAATAGAATAGAAGGGTTGGAAGGGACCTTGGAGGTCTTCTAGTCCAACCCCCTGCTTAGGCAAGAAACCCTACACCACTTCAGGCAAATGGTTATCCAATCTCTTCTAAAAAAACGTCCACTGTTGGAGCATTCACAACTTCTGGAGGCAGGTTGTTCCACTGATTAGTTGTTCTAACTCTCATGAAATTTCTCCTTAGTTCTAAGGTGCTTTTCTCCTTATCAGTTTCTACCTATTGCTTCTTGTTCCACCCTCAGGTGCTTTGCATAATAGCCTGACTCCCCCTTCTTTGTGGCAACCCCTGAGATATTGGAAGAACACTGCTATCATGTCACCCCTTGTCCTTCTCGTCATCAAACTAGAGTTCATAAAACTGGCCGAACTAGTCCTTGCAGTTTTCTTGGCAAGAGTTTTCAAACAGGGTTGGCTCTTATTCTGCTTCCTGGGGTTAGGAAACAGTGATTGCGCTAAGGTTACCCAGCTGGATTAGAATTCAATCTCACAGTTTCTAATTTGATACTTACACCAAACGTTCTCTCTCTCAAGCAAGGGCAGCTAAAGCCAAGTGTACAGTAGGGTGCCTTTGTTCACTATGACAGTCAACCATGGATTTTAGCACAAGAATCTATAGGATTTCCTTTTCTACTTAACTTTTGGCCTCTCCAATAAACAATTGGCATCCCATAGTGATTGAGAAGAATATTTCATGGTTATTCTCTTTTGGAAGTTCATCCTGAATGGCTTTCTTTCTCTCATTGCTCCCCCACATTTCTGAAATCCTATATTAACACTTCTCTCTGGGATTCATATACTGTATTTTATATGATGAGTATTTAATATACTCATTCGAGACAATGATAAATCCGCATACAGATGGGAGGTTGAACAACTAACGTTGTGGTGTGACTAGAGCAATCTAGAACTGAACACACTCAAAAACATAGAAATGGTAATAGAGTTTAGGAGAAATCCTTCCATCCTTCCACCTCTCACAATACTAGATAACACAGTATCAATAGTAGAGACTTTCAAATTTGTAGGTTCTATCTTATCTCAAGACCTAAAATGGTCACTTAACATCAAAAACATCATCAAAAAAGCACAACAAAGAATGTTCTTTCTGCGCCAACTCAGAAAGCTCAAACTGCCCATGGAGCTGCTGATCCAGTTCTACAGAGGAATCATTGAGTCTGTCATCTGCACTTCTATAACTGTCTGGTTTCGTTCTGCAACCTAACAAGACTGACACAGACTTCAGAGGATAATCAGAACTGCAGAAAAAACAATTGCTTCCATGCTGCCTTCCATACTGCACAAGTCAAAAAAAGGACGGTGAAAATATTTACTGACCCCTCACATCCTGGATATAAATTGTTCAACTCCTACCCTCAAAACATCGCTACAGGGCACTGCACACCAAGACAACTAGACACAAGAACAGTTTTTCCCCGAACGCCATCTCTCTACTAAACAAATAATTCCCTCAACACTGTCAAACTTTTTACTAAGTCTACACTTCTATTTCTACTAGTTTTTTCTTATCATTCCTATCACCCTTTTCCTCCCATTTAGGACTGTATGACTGTAATTTGTTGCTTGCATCCTAAGATTTTTATTAATATTGATTGTTTCTTCATTGCTTATTTGACCCCTACGACAATCATTAAGTGTTGTACCACATGATTCTTCACAAATGTATCTTTTTCTTTTATGTACACTGAGAGCATATGCACCAAGACAAATTCCTTGTGTGTCCAATCACACCTGGCCAATAAAGAATTCTATTCTATTCTATTCTACTCTATTTTGGGGGGATACAGTAGCAGCAGCATCAGGAGTGGGTTCTAACTTAGCTCGCTGCCAGTTCGCTTTCTCCCGCATTGCATGGTCATGGGTATGTTGCGCGCTGTGTGACCGTGCTGTGTGGCCATGCGCTTCATGCGAACATGTGCAGTGCCAAACATCCAACTTCTGTGCCTTCACAGAAGCAAAGAAAAAGCTTGGTGTTAGATTGATTGTGTGCTTGTTTTTTAATATTCTGGGGTTGTTTTTTTGCTTAAAATTGTAATTGGATTGGTGGGTATTGGATTTGCTATTATGTATTGCTTTTACTTTGTTGTGAGCCACCCCGAGTTTGCGGAGAGGGGCGGCATATAAATCCAATAAATCTAATCTAATCTAAAGAAAAAGCTTCTGTGCATGTGCAGAAACTAAAACCAAGATGGCAGCATTACGGCAGTACCGAAAGAGTCAGTCCAGGGACATGGCCAGCTGGCTAATGCTCCGGTTTGGTGAGTGAGTAGAAATTCCCGCTATAGGTTCTATAGAACTGATCCAAACCAGCAGGAACCCACCTCTTAACAGCATTCATATTTCAGTTGTATACTCAGAAATCATGATAAGAGCTATAAACTTTCTATTTGGTGACTGATGTATTATCCATGCCAATATTAATCTTTATTTAAACTGTGTTTTTGTTTTTTGTTTTTTAAAAAACATGTTAGTTCCATGCTGTAAAAAGGTTTCTTCCTTGGGATAGATTCTTTGAACAATCACATGATGTTAAACATGCAGAACTCTTTCCATACAGTTTGGTCTTCTTCTGTTTTGAAGTAGCATTGGAAATATTAGGACATAAAGCCTAGTTGTTCTGTACTTTGCATGCTAATCATCAGATCTTCTCACGAGAACATATCTGTCAAGCATGAATTGGTTTGTACATTAATTCTTGACCGCAGTCAATCAATTGAAGTATTTAAATTCCATTTCATTACAAATTGAGTGCATAAGCTTAATTTCTGAATGCAGATTTCTGCATGTGTAATAGTTTTGATAAAATGTTATATGAGAAGACTGCAGTTTCTCAGTTATTTAGAGCTTTCCCTCAGCTTTATTGATTTTAATGAGGTGTTTGTGGGATGGCTCAGCAGTTAAAGATGTTGAGCTTGTCAGATGGAAATCCGACAGCCTGGGTTTGAGACTTGGGAATGACAGGGTAAGCTCCTGTTTTTGCCTCAGCTTCATCCCACCTAGACTGCAAAATGTGATTATTTTATTTATTTATTTAATTGGATTTGTATGCCGTCCCTCTCCGAGGACTCGGGGCGGCTCACAACATATACAAAGAAACAGTAAAATCAATCCAATTAATATACATAAAAACAATCCTTAAAAATCTACTTTTAAAACTTCCATTCATTCAACAATTGTACTAAAACCATTCATTGTTCAGAGGAAAGATCTAGTAACCCCAGGCCTGGCGACAAAGATGAGTTTTTAAGCTCTTTCAGAAGGCATGGAGGGTGGGGGCAATGGAAATCTCTGGGGGGAGCTGATTCCAGAGGGCCGGGGTCCCCACAGAGAAGGCTCTTCCCCTAGGTCCTGCCAGCTGACGTTTGATCGACAGGACCCTAAGGAGACCCACTCTGTGGGACCTCATAGGTCACTGGGATTTGTGCGGCAGAAGGTGGTCTTGTAGATAGTCCATCACCTGGAAGGGGATTATTGACCGCCCTCAGAGAGGATTTGCAACTTGGGCATCCTTCTTGATCCAAAGCTGACTTTAGAACACCATCTGTCGACTGTGGCGAAGGGGGCATTTGCCCAGGTCTGCCTGGTGCACAAGTTGCAGCCCTATTTGGACAGGGAGTCTTTGCTCATGGTCACTCATGCCCTTATCCCCTAGAGGTTTGACTACTGCAATGCTCTCTACATGGGGCTACCTTTGAAGAGTGTTTGGAAACTTCAGATCGTCCAAAATGCAGCCACGCAAGCGGTTTTGGGCCTTCCAAATATGCCCATATCTCGTCATCACTCCACGGACTGCATTGGGTGCTGATCAGTTTCCAGACACAATTCAAAGTGTTGGTTATGACCTATGACCTACATGGCATAGGACCAGACTATCCCAGGAATTCTGGGAGTTGAAGTGTGCAAGTCATAGAAGAGCCAACTTTGCCTACCCCAGTATAGACCATAATATAACTTAAGCACCCTATAAAGCACATAGAAATAAGGATGCTTCTATTACTTTTAAAAGCTTTCACCTGCTCAGTAAAGATAATAACCAAAATATTATGCATTGCCAAATAAAATGAAGTGAGGTTATTATAACTTGGGGAGTATATATCTCCTTTTCCTTGCCCTTCTACTAAAGGTCTTACCCTGTTCTGCGGTGTACTTTTAGAATTACTACCAAAGCTACCATGCCATTAGTACAGATCCTTAGGAGAGTCCCTTTTGTATTCAAAATGGGTTGTTTTGATTGAAAAGCTGTGTTGTGTTTATAGCATCAGCCTGCACAAATGTATTATCTACAGAAAACCTAAGAGCCGGGCTGATGAATCCAATCATGACTCATTCCCAAAACTCATATGCTGAAATTTCACACAATCAGCGCTGAATAAATAAGGAACACCCGAATGTACATTGGTATCCAATTGACTCCCACTTTCAGCACTTCAGGGTTGAAGTCAGACAGGAAGAATAAATAGCATTCATTAAGGCTGTTTGTATGATAAACATGCCTAACTAGATTCTTTAAAAAAAAAAAAAAAACTCCACTTATTGGAAGTACAAATTACCAACAAAGAATGAAACAGAGATATATAGAGTGAGTGACTCTAGGGAAGATTTTTTCCCCTCCACCCAAGTCACAGAAAATCAAGATACTTATCCGTGATTTTCATTACCAAGAACCCCAACAAACACACACACACACACACACCTACCTAAATGGAAGCTTTAATATGTGTACTAAACCATACAGTCTACAAGAACTCACTGATTCAGTATGACGGGACTATTAATGCCAGGCAATTGTTAAATCTAAGGGCATTTCCATCTAACAGCATTATAATGATTAAAAAGCAGTGTCAGACCTGTGAAAATGCACAGGATAATCAGGTTAGTTTAGTAGACATCAAAACAAATTTGATATTTTCATCTCACGTTGCTATTGGAATTGCATCTGAATCTTGTGAATCAGATGATGAAGATGCGAATTAAATAATCCTAAAGTCTCGAGCTTCAGTAGGGCAATCAGGCATCCACCAGAGTTCCAGCTCAGTCAATGAGCTTGTCCAGAGTTCTAGCTCAGTCAATGAGCTTGCATGGCCCCCACCCTCCTCTCCTTCCACAGGAATTTTACACTCCAAGACCAGGGAAATCTTAATACCACTCTACTACGCCCTGGTCCGACCACACCTGGAGTAATGTATTCAGCTCTGGTCACCACACTTCAAAAGAGACATTGAAACTCTGGAGAAGGTGCAAAAAAGAGCAACCAAGATGATTAAGGGACTGGAAACCAAGACTTACGAAGAGAGACTGAGGGAACTGGGCATGGATAGCCTAGAGAAAAGGAGGGCCAGAACGGACATGATAGCAATCTACAAGTATACGAGGGGATGTCACAGAGAGGGGGGGATCACTTTATTCTCCAGGGCACCAGAGGGCCGGACAAGGAACAACGTCTGGAAGCTGACCAAGGAGAGATTCAACATGGAGATAAGGAGGAACTTCCTGATGGTCAGAGCGATCAACCAATGGAACAACCTACCAGCGGACGTTGTGAACTCCAACACTCTGGACATTTTAAAGAGAAGATTGAGCTGCCACTTGACTGGTGTGCTATAGGGTTCCTGCTTGGGCAGGGGGTTGAACTTGATGGCCTTCATGGTCCCTTTCAACTCTAACAATAAATAAATAAACAGCCCCTAGCCGACGAATGAAATGTATGTTTATTATGTGAATGACAATGATTGAATTTAATATTATTGGGGATTTTAGAGTAACTAGTTTGAATTTAATTGGATTAGGATGCTCACATTGTTTTTTATATGTTGTAAACCGCCCCGAGTCTTTGGAGAGGGGCAGCATATCAATATAATTAATAACAAACAAACAAATTCAGGTAAAGCAGATCAGATTTTGTCAGGACCCTAGCCTAGGGACATGTCAACAGTTGAAAGGGCACTGCAAAGGCAAACAGTCTAGCTCTTTGACTAGAGGGAGCAGCATGCTGTACCAATGACTGAGGCCAAAAAAAGACCAACCATCTTGCCAGTAATGGGCTACCCAAATTTTTACTACCACCCTGTGGGCGTGGCTTTTGCATTTCGTTTCAACATCTTCCAGTGCAAATTGGGTGCTCTGGGGTGGAACTCCAAATTTTGCTACTGGAACTGCGTTCCTGACTGTTCCCATAGGAGCCCATCACTGCATCTTGCCCTTCAATTATAAAAAAACCTCTCCTTGTATTCCTGCATTCCTGTCAGTCTTGCTCCTTGCTCTGCATTCAGATCCCAGCTTTAACATTTGGACCAGTTCATAAAATTCTCTTGGTGCCCAAACTACATATTTTTTTATTTTTTTATTTTGTCCAATAAACAATGAGGGTTTTAGTGGGTATATATCAATATACACATAGTAAAATACATGATGAAGGTTATAGAGGAGATACTCATAGTAAAATACTGTATATCTAAGAAATACTAGAAAAGAAGGTATAGTAATAGAACATATCAATGAAAGACTAGAAGAAGAGATAGAGGAATAGAGGAAAGGTATAGGAGATATAGGAGAGCAATAGGACAAGGGACGGAAGGCACTCTAGTGCACTTGTACTCGCCCCTTACTGACCTCTTAGGAATCTGGATAGGTCAATTGTAGATAATCTAAGGCTAAAGTGTTGGGGGTTTGGGGATGACACTATGGAGTCTGGTAATGAGTTCCATGCTTCGACAACTCGGTTACTGAAGTCATATTTTTTACAGTCAAGTTTGGAGCGGTTAATATTAAGTTTAAATCTGTTGTGTGCTCTTGTGTTGTTGTGGTTGAAGTAGTCGCCAACAGGCAGGACATTGCAGCATATGATCTTGTGGGCAATACTTAGATCTTGTTTAAGGCGTCTTAGTTCTAAACTTTCTAGGCCCAGGATTGAAAGTCTAGTCTCGTAGGGTATTCTATTTCGAGTGGTGGAGTGAAGGGCTCTTCTGGTGAAGTATCTTTGGACATTTTCAAGGGTGTTAATGTCTGAGGTGCGATATGGGTTCCAAACAGATGAGCTGTATTCGAGGATGGGTCTGGCAAAAGTTTTGTAAGCTCTGGTAAGTAGTGTGAGATTGCCAGAGCAGCAGCTACGTAGGATTAGGTTCACAACTCTTGAAGCCTTCTTGGCTATATTGTTGCAGTGGGCTTTGGCACTTAAATCTTTTGTTATTAGTATACCAAGGTCTTTAACCGAGTGGGGATTATCTGTGATAATTTGATTATTCAGTTCGTATTTGGAGTTCAGATTCTTCTTCCCAATGTGTAGGACAGAGCATTTGGAGTTGCCATTTGTTAGACCACTCAGAAACAGCGTCAAGGTCTTTTTGGAGAGTAGTTGTGTTATCGGTGGTGATTGGTATGGACAACTCTCGTGGCCTTGAATCTCCTCTCTCCTTCTCATGGTTCAAACTCCCAGGCAAGCATTGTTCTCTGGCTCATCCAAATCTCTGCTGTTACCCGGGAATTTACAATTTAGAAATAAGCTCCTTCAGCATTGTAATTGCCTGCCTTTTTGTTTTGTATCAGCTGGTTTAAGGCAACTGCAGCTTTTATGGAACTTACATTCCCTTCCTTATCAGGCCATGTGTAGCTAAAAGCAGAGATGCAGGTGTGAAGAGTAAGGAAGAATACCTTAATGAACAAATAGGTTATCCTGTCGTTTGGACAATGGAGACTAAAGGAGTTTATTTATTTATTTTGGAAGTCAGGACAACAGGTCACAAATGGCTCAGACATCTCCTTAATTCATTGAAGTATAGGCAGGGGTGGACCAGATCGCCGGAACCGTTAGCAACCCGCTGGTGATGTAATTTTGGCGTCATGGATCCGGTTCTGTCTGTGCTTGTCTGTGTTTGCCGCCATCTTTATTTCTGAATTTTTGGCAGATTTTCCTGTGTTTGGATGGCTTCTCCTGTGCTTTGAAAAAAGCCCTCCCACCTGCCCCCAGTTTAATACTGACCTTTATTTCTTTGCCCGAAGCACAGCTGATCATCTCAACAGCTGTGTTTCTGAGCATGCACGGAAATGTAATTGCATGAGGGGATGTGTGCAAAACGTTGTGAAGTGAACCAGCTGCAAAGGTAAGTGGAGGGTGGGCCCTGGGTATAGGGAAGGAGTTGCAGTGGAAGTTTTTATTATTATAATCGATCTCAATAAAATATTGGTAGGCATCCTGTGGAGTTCATTTCAAAGTTTAGTTTACTTGGTAGAACTAGCAGCAGAGAAAGTTAGAATGTATGTAAGGGAATGAGGCTGAAATTTTGACCATTTTAGGGTAAGGTAATAACTAATAATACACACATTGAAATGAACTCTGTATAGTCTGGAGGACAGAAGGAAAAGGGGGGACATGATCGAAACATTTAAATATGTTAAAGGGTTAAATAAGGTCCAGGAGGGAAGTGTTTTTAATAGGAAAGTGAACACAAGAACAAGGGGACACAATCTGAAGTTAGTTGGGGGAAAGATCAAAAGCAACATGAGAAAATATTATTTTACTGAAAGAGTAGTAGATCCTTGGAACAAACTTCCAGAAGACGTGGTTGATAAATCCACAGTAACTGAATTTAAACATGCCTGGGATAAACATATATCCATCCTAAGATAAAATACAGGAAATAGTATAAGGGCAGACTAGATGGACCATGAGGTCTTTTTCTGCCGTCAGTCTTCTATGTTTCTATGTTTCTATTCTATTCTATGTGCCTCTTCATGCTCTAAGTCAGTGATGGCAAACCTATGACATGTTGCCCTAGCTCAGCTCCAATGTCCATGTGTGTGCTGGTCAGCATATTTTTGGCCCTCTGGGAGGGCATTTCTGGCTTCCAGAGAGCCTCTGAGGGGCATGGGGGAAGGTGTTTTTACCTTCTCTCAGCTCCAGGGAAGCCTTTGGAGCCTGGGGAGGGCGAAACACGAGCCTACTGGACCCACCAGAAGTTGGGAAACAGGCAGTTTCTGGCATCCAGAAGGCCTCCAGGGGGTGTAGGAAGCTGTTTTGCTGTCCCAAAACATTGAATGATTGATGTGGGCACTCAGCGTGCACGATCGCGCACACCCATGCTTTTTTGGCACTTGAGGAAAAAAGGTTCACCATCACTGCCCTAAGTCAAACAAGAACATGTCTAACAGTTCTGCCGGGCTCTCTGATAGGAGCCTCCCGAAAATTCAAGGGTACAAATTTTAGACATACACACATTTGAAAATTCAAAACAATGTTCTTTATCACAAAATTCAAAATAAACAGAGCACTCTTTTTCTATTGCAAAGAGCACTCATCCCAAAACAACTGGGTAGTCTGTACAATTTCCCTTAAGCAGTCATTAAATACTTAGCTAGCAGCTGTGAAGAAACTTCACACCCCTTCTTCCAACGGAGCGACACACACACACACACACTGCTCTGATTTGGTTTCAAAGGCGTGAAAAAGCAACAAAGTCCAGCAACACAAGATTCCTGATGAACTCTGATCAGATATTCTTCCACATCAGCCAAACCCACATGCTGCTATTTATAGCAGCAGCCCTAATTACTGGAGCCCCACCCAAACACAGGTGACCTCGCTTATTTCCTGTAATATGTTCTTACTTGGTCTCTTCTACGCGTAATTCTGTGCTTGTGTGGGTCCAAAACGTCATCATCTGAATCAAAGAAAGATAAGGGAGATTGACTGCCTGGGCTATGTGCCAAGCCCTCCTCTGCCGAGTCACTCCCACCTTCTTCTTTGTCCGAGGAAACTAAACTCTGAACTGATTCTGTCGGCAATAACACAGGCCTGTGACATGTTGAATTTTCCCCTGCATCCACCTCCCCATTCCCTGGGGCAGCAGCTGGGCCAGAGCCAATCACAACACTAACCAGTACAAAAGCATTTACTATTTTTTTTTTTAGTATAAGTTTCTTATTTTTCTGCGCCTTAAAACATACATAAATGGAAACACATATATCATCATAATCAATCAAATCTAAAAATACACAACTGTACCTATATTTTAATGGCAAATATATCTAAAAACATATTACATAATAAATTCATAATTCAAAAACTAAGTTGTATCTAAAGACAAAAGAAAGACTAAATCAATCTGGAGTAAAGAAAAGAAAGAAGGAAGATCAGAATAAAAGATTAATTCAAAATACACATTTTTTTCAACTTCTAATAACCATTTTCATAGATCTTAATTCCTTTAATCTGTGTTACATAGTTTATCAAATGCTGCCACCATTTCTATTTTTTGTCATCTAGGTTTTTACATATTTATTTCTAATTCCTTTCAATTGCTTTCAGAATGCTTAGAAATTTAACCATTATCCTTTTCAATCCATTCATAAAATTTCCCCCAAATTTTATAAAATTCTATATCTTCTATGTCTTTAATTTTCATAAGAAGCTTATTCATTTCAGCACAATCCATGATCTTCCTTAGTACTTCTTTATCTGTTAGTATTCTACTCAATTTCCAATTCTGTGCATACACAATTCTAGCTGCAATTAAAATGTGAACAATTAAATTTACTTCTTTATTAAATGAATTAGGAAAAATACCTAATAAAAATATTTCTGGTCTTAGCTCAATATTCTGTCTCACAATTTTCTCAATCAAAATCTGAATTCCTATCCTATCCAATAACGTTTTGCTTCTGTACAAGTCCACCATTTACTAGCATTTACTATATCTAAAGGGCTGACATTCTGAGTATTGAACATAGAAACCAGTGTTGGTATTCTGCCAGTTCAGATTGGTTCGGGTGAACTTGTAGAAGTGACTCCAGGTGCCCAGACATAATGCTGTCCTATTTAGCCATGTTCTTAGCCATTAGCCATGTGCGCGGATGGCATGTGTGCAAAGCACATGCGTGTGAGGTTGTGCACATGTGCAGAAGTGTCACACGTGGGCAAAGCGAGCACGTGTGCACTTACATTTGTGAACCGATAGAGAAGGTAAGAAAATGCCACCCCTGGTAGAAACAATACACACAGAGATGGGGAATTTGAAATAACCCTACAATTCACTAATTTAAGAATAACTCTCTTTACGGAATGTGTCAAACTAACAAAATTAACAATGGAAATTCAAAACAAAAATGATTCAGAGTTCTACAAGGCCTGGGAGAAATGGTTCAGATGGCTATCCAACTCTAAAGACGACAAAGCGAAAAATAACCAAAATCGCTTAATATAAACCAAAATAAAGATATGTATAATAAAAAATCGGACCAAAACCAATACAATCCCTGTCTGAGTTCAATCCACTTGATAATTACTAGAAACCTACTAATAATACAACCTACGATTACGATTCACTAACAAAAACAACAAATATAATCAAACTAAGTCGTCACAATCCAAACGCCTGCTTGCTTGCAGGTACTACTTCTCCTCTCTCTATCTCTCTCTACTCTCTTTCTTCTCTCTTTCTTTCTCCCTTCTCTCCCTTTCTACCCCTTCTCTTTTCACATTACTGTTGGATTATCAAATATTACAGCTATAAGATTATTCAAATAGGAATACTGAATACGAAATATTTACATATGGACAAATACTTGGAATGTGTATACAATAATATATATAAGCTGTGATATAACAACACTGTTTACCCCACTCCCCTCCCACTTCTCTTTTTTGTACTCCCATCACCCTTTTCCCCTGTTTTACCTCTTTTTGTATAAATCAATAAAGTATATTTTTTTAAAAAAAGAATAACTCTCTTTGGTATATTAATATAGATATCCTGATCTTCATTCATTATAAAATGACTTCCTTATAAGAATCACCTCTTGAATTTGAATATTCTAATGGTGATTTATTATGTAAAATTATTTATTTATTTTATTTATTCAATTTTTTAAATGCCGCTCTTCTCCTTAGACTTACAACATGTTAGCAACAGCACTTTTTAACAGAGCAAGCATATTGCCCTCACAATCTGGGTCCTCATTTTACCTACCTTGGAAGGACGGAAGGCTGAGTCAACCTTGAGCCGGTGATGAGATTTGAACCGCTGTACAGATCTACAGTCAGCTTTAGCGGCCTGCAGTACCGCACTCTACCTGCTGTGCCACCTTGCCTCTTGTCATTATGTTCTAAGAATAAGAATTGTAGAGATAATTTTGAAATCAGTTTCAAATGTGTGGTTTGAGAAGCCCCAACTAATGCCAATTACAGATATACAGAGATAATAGAAATAGAGACAGAGATGTCGTTCAATAAAAATTTATGAACAAAATAATTTATTTCCTACTTTTTACAACCAACACCTTCATATTCATTTGAATTAACCTCCCTCTCCTTCTAGCCACAGTAGAGCTCTAATTAATATTCAGTTGAGATGGGCTTGTGTAACAAATGAATATACATTCCTGCGTTTACAGGCAGACATTTGTAAGTCTTCTGTTTTCCATATTTGAAAGGATTTTAAGTTTATAAATGTGTAAACAAATCAGGATAAATAGTGTTGTTGGGTTGCAAAATATATCAAACAGCTTACAGTGATTTAATCTACTGGGAAAGGACCAAAAAAAAGTGCCCTCAAATTATTGGCATAATGAACAATAAATATACCATTCGGCTGCATATATTCTAATTATTTTTAAAGGGCATTAATTATATGGCTCAGCTTTAATTAACAAGCTCTTCCATAGATTTTCAACAAAGCTGAATTGCATGTTCTTTGTTATGTGCTTAACATAATAAAAAGTATGGGTGGGGAGAAATAGTACAAATATAAGAACACCAAGTTTAATGCATCACATATATTATTGGCATACAACTTGAAACTTGTAGATGTAGGCTTCAGTATGTGTTCAGATTTTAGTAAATCTATTCCTAGTTTTATCTAAAGACTTACATTTCTGTACTGCTTTGTGATACAGGAGCTGGATTTTTGTTGAACAGATTTGATTCGGATGATGACAGTAACAGACTACTTCAGCTTCAACCACAACAACACAAGAGCACACAACAGATTTAAACTTAATATTAACCGCTCCAAGCTTGACTGTAAAAAATATGACTTCAGTAACTGAGTTGTCGAAGCGTGGAACTCATTACCGGACTCCATAGTGTCATCCCCAAACCCCCAACACTTTACCCTTAGATTATCCACGGTTGACCTATCCAGATTCCTAAGAGGTCAGTAAGGGGCGAGTACAAGTGCACTAGAGTGCCTTCCGTCCCCTGTCCTATTGCTCTCCTATATCTCCTATACCTTTCTTCTATTCCTATATCTCTTCTTCTATTCTTTCATTGATATGTTCTATTCCTATATCTTCTTTTCTATTATTTCTTAGATATATTTTACTATGAATATCTCCTCTATAACCTTCATCATATATTTTACTATGTGTATATAGATATATACCCACTAAAACTCTCATTGTGCATTGGACAAAATAAATAGATAGATAGATAGGTAGGTAGGTAGGTAGGTAGGTATGAATATCCCTAGCTCTCTGTGTTTCATTCTGTCAGTCTACCAGTCTTAATTAGGTAACTACATTAGATAGCTAATACCCAGTGAAGGGCTATGTTGTGAACCTCTCCGAGTCTTCGGAGAGGGGCAGCATACAAATTTAATAAATAATAATAATGATGCCAACATTTTTACTACCACTCTGTGGGCGTGGTTTATGCAGGACGCCCTGCATTTTGTTTCAACATCATTGGGTGCTCTGGGGTGGAGCTCCATTTTCGCCACCCCACTGCATTCCCCTTCGTCCGGGCAGTAGCCCACCCCTGCTAATACCCCTCTATAAAGCCTTAGCAAGACCACACCTAAAATACTGCATCCAGTTTTGACCACCACGCTATAAAAAGATGTCTAGAAAGAGTGCAGAGAAGAGCAAGAAAAATGATATACGACCAGATTCCTGATGAGGAATCATCAGGATTTCTCATCAGGAATCAAATCAGAGAATTCCATGCTTTAGGACACACTTTAGGACCTCTTTATCCATACTCCAAAGTTGGGGAGAGGAGGAGGCGTGGAAGGGAGAGAAAGAGAGGGAGTGTGGATGCTGTCAAAGTCCCTGATGAAGACAATGCCTTCAAAGGGGCTAAGAGCAACCCAGCCGTGTGGGATCACTCACGAACGCGAATCCTAGAAAGAAGACTTGGAAACATTCTCTCTCTGGGTGAAGTGACACAGTATGGAGCCGTGTACCTCTTTTTATTTGGGAGCATGAACAAACGAGGATAATTACACGCATAGGTCAGGTGATACACAAACATCCAATAACATAACTTATCCTGGCTTATAATAGAATCAGTGTAAGCAGAGCATTTTTATGCTAGAGGTCCAGATATATATAATTATGATATAATCCTATTCTAACTTTCATGCTATACTGAAACAAGGGAGGAAGGCTACCCCCTTCAGTTCCTTCTTCTAAAATGTTGTATTGCAATGTGCATAGCAAAACAGTTGCATTGCAAGGTAGCCAATTTGTTGGTGCCTACCTATCGTGGGCGGCAAAAAATCCAGCAGGAACCGTCCTTCTGCGAATGGGCTGTGCCAACGCAAATGGGATGTGTTCTGCCGGGCTCTCTGGTAGGAGCCTCCCGAAAATTCAAGGATACAAATTTCAGACACACACACATTTGAAAATTCAAAGCAATGTTCTTTATCACAAAATTCGAAATAAACTGAGCACTCTTTTTGTATTGCAAAGAGCACTCGTCCCAAAACAACCGGGTAGTCTATACAATATCCTTTAATCATTCTTTAAGTACTTAGCCAGCAGATGTGAAGAAACTTCACACCCCTTCTTCTTCTATGAAGTGAAACACCTACACACTTTGCTCTGCGTTGGTTTCAAAGACGTGAAAAATCAACAAACAAAGTCAAGGCACGATTCCTGAAGAACTGCGATCAGATACTCTTCCACAATGGCCAAACCCACACACTGGTATTTATAGCAGCAGCCCTAATTACTGTAGCCCCACCCAAACACAGGTGGCTTCTCTTATCTCTGGTAATATGTCCTTACCTGATCTCTTCTACACATAATTCTGCGCTTGCGTGGGTCCAAGACGTCTTCACCCGAATCAATTGGAGATAATGGAGATTGACTGCCTGGGCTGTGTGCCAAGCCCCCCTCTTCCAAGTCACTCCCACCTTCTTCTTCGTCCGAGGAAACTAAACTCTGAACTGACTCTGTCGGCAATAACATAGGCCTATGACATGTTGAAGTTTCCCCTGCATCCACCTCCACATTCCCTGGGGCAGGAGCTGGGCCAGAGCCAACCACAACAGGATGGAGAGGCCGTGACCCATTGCCCAGGGCAAATTGGTGGTGGTGGGGGTGTCAGCCAAGGGGACCAGTCAGTGGAGAATTGCCCAAGGGCGGAACGCCTGCAGAGAAGGAGGGATGGCTAAGACTATTAGATACATGATCCCTATCCACCAAGCTGCTTCTTCAATGAGTAAATAGAAGGGGGATTCTCTGATATCCTACTTTTATGTCTATTTCTGCCTTTGTGATATGCATATAATGGCTACAGCTGGAATAACTAAAGGCCACTCATTTCAGGATTAATGCCTCAAGTAAGTTCTGCATCCTTTAATATGTTTCGATAGATTCAGATAATCTAAACTGTTATATCTTCTTCACCTTTTTCTCGCCTTACTTTTCTCGACTGCTTGCTAGGCTCTTATCAAATTTGCTGTTTAATTTGTAAATCCCAGGTTATATGTTTGCTAGGTGAATTGAGTGGTGTGCATACTTGCTAAGTATACTAAGATCTGAACATAGGAACTTACTGGGTGCAAACTCAACTGCAAGTTACCAATGCTAATTTTATTGAAAAAAATTGTGTAAGAACTGGGGTGGCACAGCAGGTAAAGTGCTGTATTGCAGGCCACTGAAGATGACTGTATATCTGGTGTATATCTGAATGTCAGCGGTTCAAATCTCATCACTGGCTCAAGGTTGACTTAGCCTTCCATCTTTCCGAGGTGGGTAAAATGAGGACCCGGATTGTGGGGGCAATATGCTGGCTCTGTTAAAAAGTGCTATTGCTGTTGTAAGATGCCCTGAGTGTAAGGAGAAGGGTGGCATAAAAATTGATTGAATGAATGAATGAATGAATGAATGAATGAATGAATGAATGAATGTATGAATAAATAAATAAATAATAAACTTTTTACAGGAGAACTAATTATTTCTCCCTCCATGCAAGAAATAGACAGAATAGAGAAGTTGAGTTTGTAAAGGAGCTCCATTTTTGCCATTGTTCTATGGTTTATATATATTGTCGGCTATCAATAAAATTAACTGCCTTGGAAATAGTCCTGGTTGGGGGGGGAGGCAAATAAGGAGCTGTGATGTTCCTTCAATACACCAAGATGATTCGACACAAAAATATGTAGCCCTTCCCTGGTGCAAAGCTGAAGGGATTGGATACTGTAGCCTAGAGGATAATTTTCTGCCTTACAAGGCAAAGGTTGCAGGTTCAAGTCCCAGTGGGTATGGCTAGCTGATGAGGGCAAAATAAGGCTGAAATGGATCTATCCTAGTCTCCCTTAATTTTCAAATTCAGCAAAAAAACATGTGATATATATGTATGTATGTATGTATGTATGTATGTATGTATGTATGTATGAAATGTTTTTAGCTGAAATTTTAAAATTTCAGCTAAAAACATTTGATACATACAGAATATAGTTGTCAGCTATGAATAAATTAACTGCCTTGAAATGGTCCTGGGTTGGGCATAGAGGCAAAAAGGAGCTGTGACGTTCCTTCAATATACCAGGGTGATCCGACATAAATATAATAAAAACAGGAGCTGTGATGTTCCTTCAATATACCAGGGTGATTCGACACAAAATGTAACCCTTCCCTGGTACAGAGCTGAAGGGATTGGATACTGTAGCCTAGAGGATAATTCTCTGCCTTACAAGGCAAAGGTTGCAGGTTCAAGTCCCAGTGGGTATGGCTAGCTGATGAGGCCAAAATAAGGCCGAAATAGATCTATCCTAGTCTCCCTTAATTTTCAAATTCAGCTTAAACATGTGACATATATATATATATATATATATATATATATATATATATATGTGTGTGTGTGTGTGTGTGTGTGTGTGTGTGTGTGTGTAGATTGTTCTGAGTTCGGGTTTTGCACTGTGTAATATTTTGCATGCAAAATATTACACAGGGCAAAACCCGAACTCAGAACAATCTACATACATATACCCGTGAAAATCTACGAAAACAAATATATATATATATATATATATATGTGTGTGTGTGTGTGTGTGTGTGTGTGTGTGTGTGTGTGTGTCACATGTTTAAGCTGAATTTGAAAATTAAGGGAGATTAGGATAGATCTATTTCGGCCTTATTTTGGCCTCATCAGCTAGCCATACCCACTGGGACTTGAACCTGCAACCTTTGCCTTGTAAGGCAGAGAATTATCCTCTAGGCTACAGTATCCAATCCCTTCAGCTCTGTACCAGAGAAGGGTTACATTTTGTGTCGAATCACCCTGGTATATTGAAGGAACATCACAGCTCCTTTTTTGCCTCTTGGCCCATATATATATATACGAAATCTACGAAAACAGCATCCCTTTCCCCCAGCTGCTGCTGAAATTCTGATTAAAACTTTGTAAAGCCTGTAGAATGTGAGCAGATATATTAATCAAACCCAAGCATCTCAACACTTCTCCCGACTAGGTTAATCAAAAATATTGTTTTCAAATAAGATTCTGAGCATTTCTTCTTAAATGAAATTCAAAGAATAGGGCAAAGTGACAATTTAGTCGACATCTTGAAAAAATCAGAGCTGGGGTCTTTTGGGACCTTAGTCTTTTTGCTGACTTGATAGAATGCCGTAGATAAATCTTTGAATTCCTTTTCATGAACGCCCCACAACGCAAAACATACAACTATAGAGAAACCAGCCAAACTGCAATAATACATTGCCCATTTTTCATTTTGCTGTACATATATACACAAAGCTACTAATGATGAAATATTAAGCTTCTAATTTTGTCTTTTTCCATCACTTTGACATGTACCAAAGTGTACTGTAGCTAAAATGGCAATTGCTGCAAACAAAGAAGTAATTTTAAGTACTGATGCTCTAGCTCAGCGGTCCCTAACCTTTTGGATCCCAGGGGCCACTAAATTCATAATTTTAAATCCTGCAGACCATTAATATGTTCTGCCCAATGATTGGCTGGGTGGGCGTGGCTAAGTGCTCATGTGACTGGGTGGGTATGGACAACTTGATGTCACTCATGTTGAGGGGCATCTTGCCAGCTTTTCTCACCCCTCCCCTCCCAGCCACTCCTCACCTGCCCACTGTTCTGTCTGGGTTCCCCCAGACCTCAACACCAACTGGAAAAAACAGCCAGACACTCTGGTAAAAGCAAAAGTACTTTATAGCTGGAAAAAATAAACACAGAGGAAAACCTGTGCTTCCCAACAGACAGGCTATAATACTTTACAGCAGAGTCCTGATGTCCAGACAATACAGCAAGCTTCTTGCTGGCACACCCACCCCAAGGTTTCAGTAGTCAAAGGCACAAACCAGGATTCCAAGACGCCAAAGTTCACAGCTAGGTCCCAAGACTCTCAAAGATAAAACTCCACAAGCCAGGAAGGGTGGGTCTGCCTTTTAGCCTTTCCAAAGAGCACCACACCCAAACCCAGCTGTTGCCTCTTTAATGCTGAAAGTACCTAGCCAATTGGTCCCTTCGCTGTGTAGCTCTTCTCTGTCGCAGATCAATTATGGCTTGTGCATTTTCCTCTAAGGAATCCAGGCTGCTTGCTGGGGAGAGCTCCCTCTGGGGGGACTCTGGCTGTCCTCCCTCTTCTTCAACCTGGGATTCCTCCTCCTCGTCTGCCTGAACCTCCTGTTCCTCATCCTCTCCCTCTGAGCTGGAAACCGACAGAAGATCAGCCGTTCCCTGAGGGGCCTCAGACGGAACCACAACACCCACCCAGGCTCCTTAGGGCCCCAATAGGAAGCATTGTTGGAGCTAAGCAGCTACCATGAGAAAGAGTTGGCAAAACAGTTGGCTCAGTTCAAATTGGATCTGACCTAAAAGGAGGCTCAGCAGAATCACCTCACTGAGGACTATGAGCATAGGCTTTCCAAGCAGAGAGAAGACCTGCAGGAAAGCAAGTACTGCACTCTACCCACTGCGCCACTTCAGCTCATTTGAGTTTTGGGCATTCAAGGCTTCACACTCCCCCAGCTCCATTTGGGAAAAGGAGCCTTCCCCCCTCCCAGCTCCATTTTGGGATGTGAGATCAAAATGGGGAGTGTTGACGTGTCTCGGTATAGCTAAGCTATGAGACCTGCGACATACACCGAGCAGAGAATTTTAACAGAGCGTGGGTGTGTGATAAAGCCAAAGAAACAAAGACACAGACTTAATTATGCTTAATAAGTACTATTTACATGTAGACAAAAGATAGAAACAATTCCATAACAAGCACTAAGCAAATACAATAAAATACGCACAAAGCTAATTACACTCCCCCTCTCAAGGCAAAGTAAAAATGACTGAGCAGAAATGTGCGTCACAGCGTCATTTGAGGGAAGGAGTACTGGCGCCCTCTAATGACGAACCAGCCTAGAATATTTAAAGAGACAGTACAAGTTTACAGTGGCAACTGTAACATTTAAAGTGATAGTACAAGTTTACAGTGGCAAACCCTAACAAACATGTACCCTGTACTAACAGGGAGGGGTCATGCAGGCCTGCATGGGTGTCATGCATGCAATGTGCCAGGGTAGGGACATGCAGGAGAGACATTGCATTGTGGGTCTGGGCACTCGTGTACATGCAACAGGAGGTGTGCACACACTTTCAGCACCCAAAGGAAAAAAGGTTTGCTATCACTGCCCTGTAGTATCATTTTGTGGGTAACATACGAACATAACATAAGAAGAGCCATGCTGAATCAGGCCAAAGCTCATCGAGTCTAGAATTCTGTGTCACACAGTGGCCCACCAATTGTACATGGAGATCTTGCGCAGAAAGAGAAGGCAAGACCCTCCCTTTCCCCTGACCCCCAACAAAAGTTGCCCAAAGGAATCTTGCCTGCCTCAACCAACATAGAGGCGGCACTTGGACATCCGTTTCAATAACTACCGATACACTTGGCATCTATGAATCTGTCTAATCCTGCCTTGAAGCTGTTCTGCCAGCGTGTTTCAACCGCCCATAATTACAGGGTAATTAGTCCAGGAAGATACACACCACACGATAAAAGGAAAACCCAAAAGTTTTTATAAACAGAAAAACAGAAACAGCTCCCTTTTTAAATGTCAAAGGAATTTTCTGGTACACACAAGGGACAGGTTAAATGCAATCCAATTGCTCACCCAATAACTGGGAAATTGAGTCCAATTCTAAAGTCCAGAGAGTCCACACACAATCTTGAACAGCACAAAAACCACGATCTTTACAAAACAATGAATCAGATAAACTGCTATGAGGCTAAAACACCAGGCTGTACCTTTATCTGTAGCACTAATTACAGCAGCCCCACCCAACCACAGGTGGCCTCATTTTCTCTTGTAATAATCCTTCAGTTGTTGTATCCTATGCATCACTCTACGCATGCGTGGATGTGTCATTAATTCTTGTTCAGAATCCAAGGATGATACAGATGATTGATCTCCTCCTGGGCTGTCTGCCAAACTCCCCTCTTCCCTGTCACTCACGCTTCCTTGGTCAGAGGAGGCTTCGTCGGCAGATTCCATTGGGAGCAAAACAGGCCTGCGGCATGTGGATATTTCTCCCACATCCACCTGCACATTCCTTGGGGCAGGAGCTGGGCCAGAGCTAACCACAACCGAAGCTATCCAGGCTGACCGCTGTCATGACCTCTTCTGGAAGTGAATTCCATAAACCAACGACCCTCTGGGTGAAGAAATATTTCCCTTGATTTGTCCTCACTTTCTTACCTATGAGCTTTAGGGAGTGCCCCCTCGTCCTAGTATTGCATGATAGAGAAAATAATTTTTCTCTATCCACCTTTTCTATCCCATGCATGATTTTATACACTTCGATCAAGTCACCCCTTAAATGCCATCTTTCAAGGCTGAAGAGACCAAGGAGTTGCAACCTAGTTTCATAAGGGAGGTGCTCCATTTCCTTGATCATACTTATTGCCCTTTTTTGCACCTTTTCCAGTTCCATTATATCCTTCTTGAGATGCAGTGACCAGAACTGTACCTCCAAAGTGTGGTCTCACCATTGATTTGTACAGAAACAATACAACACTTACTGACTTATTTTCGATTCCCTTCCTAATCATGCAAAACATGGTAGAAGTTGAAACAATCTATATCCCGGATGTGAGGAGTCTGTAAATATTTTCACAGCCCTCTTTTTTGACTTGTGCAGTATACAGGTCCTCAATGGAAGGCGGGTTGGTAGCAATTGTTTTGTTCTGCAGTTTTAATTATCCATTGAAGTCTTGTCTATCTTGTTTTCTTGCAGTGCCAAGCCAGACAGTTATAGAGGTACAGATGACAGACTTAATAATTCCTCCATAGAACTGTATCAACAGCTCCTTGGGCAGACTGAGCCTTCTGAGTTGGCACAGGAAGAACATTCTCTATATGTGCCACTGAAAAGCTTTTGTTCCTCCCCGAACAAATATTGAATAACATGAATTGTGTAGATAGTACTGACTATGCAGCATTACACTGTCCAATTCTGCCTTGGGTTTTTTTTAAATTCATTCTTCTTCTTTTAAAAGAAAGTTCAATAAATAAGCTTCATGGGTCTTTTTTTTTAACAGAGGTTGCCAAGCTTCTTGAAAGTTTGTTTAAAATTATTATTAATTGAGAAATATATTAAACACCTTCACTGCAGAGCTATATGAATAATCCTTTGTTCAGCGAATAATCCTTTTGCAATTATATGGCTACTTATTAATAGACCATATCAAATTCTTAATCCGACTATTGTTGTGAATAATGTGGGCACCTCATTGAAAACAGAAAGGCAATCAACAGGCTTGAATAGATCTAGAAACCTTGAACTTCCATTGAATTGCAGAAGCTTAAAAAGAAATTTATACTGCTAAGAAAGTAAATCAGAGGCTGTAAGGTCTTTGTTGTGACACCAATGGCCTTCTTATAGTACTGCAAATTCTCCCAAAGCAGTAAATATAAGGAATTTCTACACAGTCATTTCATTGTTTCTAATTTAGTCTTCAAGGAGTAGTGTAGCAAATCTCTAAGACTCCTTGAGCCTATCAATAAAAGTGTTCAGCTTTTAGTCCTGCATTTTCCAAAGCCAGAGTGCTTGAATACTGGCAGAGGAAGATTTCTTATAGATTTAGTTCCATTATTCCAATATGTGCATTTAACCTCTGAAATACACAAATTGCATTGTGTGCACCAGTTGAGACCCTATTTGGAATGGGAGTCACTGCTCACAGTCACTCGTGCCCTCATCACCTCAAGGCTCGACTACTGTAACGCTCTCTACATGGGGCTACCTTTAAAAAGTGTTCGGAAACTTCAGATCGTGCAAAATGCAGCTGCGAGAGCAATCATGGGCTTTCCCAAATATGCCCATGTTACAGCAACACTCCGCAGTCTGCATTGGTTGCCGATCAGTTTCCGGTCACAATTCAAAGTGTTGGTTATGACCTATAAAGCCCTTCATGGCACCGGACCAGATTACCTCTGGGCCCGCCTTCTGCTGCACGAATCCCAGCAACCAATTAGGTCCCACAGAGTGGGTCTTCTCCGGGTCCCATCAACCAAACAATGTCACTTGGCAGGACCCAGGGGAAGAGCCTTCTCTGTGGCGGCCCCGGCCCTCTGGAACCAACTCCCCCCAGAGATTAGAATTGTCCCCACCCTCCTTGCCTTTCGTAAGCTGCTTAAAACCCACCTCTGCCGCCAGGCATGGAGGAACTGAGATACACTTTCCCCCTAGGCCTTTAAAATTTCATGCATGGTATGTCTGTATGTATGATTGGTTTTTATATAATGGGTTTTAATTGTTTTTAGTATTGGATTATACTGTTTTGTTACTGTTGTTAGCCACCCCAAGTCTGCGGAGAGGGGCGGCATACAAATCCAATAAATAAATAAATAAATAAATAAATAAATAAAAATATAATAATGCAGAATTTTTTTTTGAATGTTTCTGTAAATACTGCCTACCATTTCTACAAAGATGCAGCTCAATATTCAAGGTTGTTGCCACCTGTATTTTCAAAGGTGGTGATTTTGTAGCCATCAGGAATTGCCAGTTCACGCCCAACCATAAACTTTGTTGTATTCAGATTGTTGGAATCTATTAGAAGTAATAGTTGCAGTCAACATGAATTTTGGAATCTCAAGGGCAAACACTGTAAAATGTGCATTGTGTCTCACCTTACATTCACATTTCATTTATTTAGATTGAGGTAAAAGCAAATGCTGCATAGATCTGGAACAAAACCTCTGAAAAAAATTACAGGGAACTTAATGTTCACCTTGCCTCTGTTTTAGAAAAAAACAACATATTCTTTAAGATGGATGAGGATGACTTTTCTTTTTTGTCTTAAAAAAGGAATGTTGGGAAGGATTTGGTTCCTCTGTCCATGAGTAGTGTTCCAATTCAGAATGGACTATAGTTTAAGGAATTAAACAACATGTAGGATGCCACAAATTCTGTGTAATGTTAGATTGCTTCCAAATTACTTTTAATTTGATCATTATTTTCCTTAGACCCAAATACTGGGTGAATTTCATTGAGAGAATAAGAACAACAACCACAAAATGTCAAACTATTGTACTCAGATTGTTTCTCTCTCCGAATACATTCCTGTTCCATTCATTCTTTTATTTTTGCTATTGCTTTTGTTATTTCTGAGCTATATTGTTGTAACACAAAGCCTGGACATTGTCCTTGATGTTTCCGATCTCTAGATCAGAGAGTTATTGTTGCCTGATCTGGATATAAGAATCTAGTGCTTTATCTAAATGGTTTCATACTTTCATCACATGAAATTTCAATTTTTATTTATTTATTTTATTTATTTATTTATTTTGTCCAATACACAATGAGGATTTTAGTGGGTATATATCAATATACACATAGTAAAATACATGATGAAGGTTATAGAGGAGATACTCATAGTAAAATATATCTAAGAAATAATAGAAAAGAAGATATAGTAATAGAACATATCAATGAAAGAATAGAAGAAGAGATATAGGAATAGAAGAAAGGTATAGGAGATAGAGGAGAGCAATAGGACAGGGGACGGAAGGCACTCTAGTGCACTTGTACTCGCCCCTTACTGACCTCTTAGGAATCTGGATAGGTCAACCGTAGATAATCTAAGGGTAAAGTGAATAGCTTTCTCATTGAAATGCCCAAAAGAACAAGCTTTATAGAACTCAAGTTTTGTTGAATACCAATATTCTCCACGGTAGGAGGAGTTAACCACCAAGAATGAGTCCGAGTCCAGGACGCATGCTGTAGCTTCCAGCAATCCTGAGAAAGAGCCTTGACACCTATCATCCATCCATCATCATCCATCCATCCATCTGTCAATTCCATCCATTGCTGATCATGAGTGTCCTTCCCCTACATTGGATTAGGTTGGGTTGAAGGCAGTCTTGGGCACCAACTCAGCTGTCACTTAATAGCTTAAATGCCAACTTTTGGGCTGCAAGAGGTGGAAAGTGGGATAAGGCCTGATTTGTCACTATTGCCTTGTTAGGTATTGCCAAAGAATTCCTTCAATTGTGAGTGCTGAGATTAAAATCAGGCTCCTGTGCCTTGTCACTACTGCCTTGCCACATGGCGCTGTTCCTGAATGCCCAGCTTGCCGCCAAACAGCTGAGGCCTGTCAAAGTCAAACAGTGACTTTGCAGTTTTTTAAGGGGCCGCCGGGCTTCTCTGCTGTCAAAATTGACATTTGCTGCTCTCCTGACCTTCAAATGAGCTGCCAGAAAGCAATTACCACCTCGCTCAACTGACCTGCATTGATTCCCTTCACGGCAGCTTCAGCAATCCCATCCAAGGCTTCTGGTTCCTTCTTCAGCTGTTGGCTGCTGTCCTCCCTGCTGATTGCCTCAAGTTAGGCTTCTGGGCCTTCTTCGGCCTGTCGGAGAGTCAATGTGCCTCCCTTAGTCGACGAATCATCACCTTGAATGAGCCATGTGACTGACGGCCATTTTAGATGCTACTTTGCATGTACTGGCAACCATGTGGCCAGTGGCTATTTTGGAAGGATCACGTGCTCAGTGGCTATTTTGGGAGCACCATGAGGCTCCTGGCAACTAGGGAAAATGGTGGTGGCCATTTTGAGTGTCTCTCTAGGCTGGCGACAGCCATTTTGAATGTCTAACATTGGTGGTGGCCATTTTAAATGTACCTAACATGTGGCGGTGGCCATTTTGAGTGTATAAAAAATGAAAAATAATAAATAAATACATGAGAATGGATGTATCATTCCCACTATTCCAAATCTGCATCAAGAGATATGTGGTCATTCTGAAACTTTGTAGAAAATTAATGTAATTTTTATATCTTAGTTCTCATCACAGCAGTGTTAGCTTAAGACAGTGTGACAATGATCATTTCCCAGATCTCACAAACTGAGAACTACTAAGGAATTACTAGGTTTTTGTGTATCATATCTAAAATATACAGTATAATACTTGTGGATGTTATTGATAAGCATTTCTTGAATTGGAAACATCTTTGCTAATAACTCAAATTTCAATTTGCTCAAGCTTATATTTCCAGACACACAGAGATACTCACCTATATACCTACATACTTTTTCAGTGAAGAATAATTTTGAAAGGAATCTATGTCAGGGAACATCAGCAATCCCAGCACAGAGAACGACAAATCTTGAATTGTGCTGGAAAAGTTATTCAATCCTTCACCAGATCCTCTAGTGCAGTGACTTTCAACCTTTTTTGAGCCGCGGCACATTTTTTACATTTATGAAACCCTGGGGCACATTGAGCAGGGGGGGGGGGGGCTAAAAAAAGTTTGGACAAAAAAATTCTCTCTCTCTTCCTCCCTTTCGCATTATTTCTCTCTCCCTCCATCTCTCTCCATCCCTCTTTCTTTCTCTCTCTCTCCATCCCTCTTTCTTTCTCTTCCTTCCTTCCTCTCCTTTTTGCTCTCTCTCTCCCTCCCTACCTCCCTCTATGTCTTTCTCTCTCTCTCCTTCCCTCCCTCTGTTTCTCTCTCTCTCTTGCTTTCTTTCTCTCTTTCTCTCTCTCTTGCTTTCTTTCTCTCTCTTCTCTTTCTCTCTTACTTTCTTTCTCTCTCTCTCTTGTTTTCTTTCTCTCTCTCTTGTTCTCTTTCTCTCTTTCTTGCTTTCTCTCTCTCTCTCTTTCTTTCTCTCTCTGAGCTTCGCGGCACACCTGACCATGTCTCGCGGCACACTAGTGTGCCCCGGCACACTGGTTGAAAAACACTGCTCTAGTGAACAGAAAAGCAATTCTTTGATGTGGAGAAGATGTGTAACGACAATGTCTATTTAATTTATTCAGGCTATTTAAGATGTTAAATGAACCAGAAAGTGCAGGTGCCAGAGACAAATAAGACTGTTACCTAAAAGTACTGCAAATTGGGTCTGGGGTCTCCCATCTATGTTGATGCATTGCCTGATACTCTGGGATGGAGGGGTGGCCATTGCTTTCCATATATGGTTTAACCTTCAGCTCCGTTTGGTCTGCCTGGCACTGTATGTTGTCAATTAAGGAAAATCAATCTCTGGCATTTTTATGCCAAAAACGTAGACTTCCCCCCACCCTTTGGGGAGTAAATAATTAGTTCAGAACTGCTCTAGGCAATAATTAACTGAACCAGACTTATTAAGAAAACTGCCTCCAGCATTTTTCCATCTCAGAGGTGTTTAATATCTATCAAGTTGCTTCTAAATGATTTTGAGGGAAGCATTCCACCGCTTTCTTCTTTTTTTCAAAGAAACAAGGCAACTGCATAATTAATGTGGTTTGACCTAAACCCTTCCTGAGTCATAATTTACATTTTACTGAAAAACTGTGCTGATCATTTACACTTCTCCTTTAACTTATCCAAGAGGACTGTGGATGAATTTGTTTTCCAGAGCTTTTAATTGGGTTAGGCCAATTAAATTGGGTTAGGCCAATTAAATTGGGTTAGGCCAATTAAATTGGGTTAGGCCATTCACTAGTCAGATGTTGGCAGGAAATGATAGCGTAAAATCCAACCAAATCTATATCCATTACACTTGTAGCCAGTGAAGGATTGCTCATCGCCAGTGCTACCAGTGCTCCCTTGTAGGCAGATGTCCAGGCGTCCGGTGTGGGAGGGAGCATTGGCATGAGATTCAGTTTCCTGCCTGTTGTGGTTGTCTCTGGCCCAGCTCCTGCCCCAGGGAATGTGGAGGTGGATGCAGGGGAAACTTCAACATGTCACAGGCCTGTGTTATTGCCGACAGAATCAGTGCAGAGTTTAGTTTCCTCGGACGAAAAAGAAGGTGGGAGTGACTTGGCAGAGGAGGGCTTGGCACATAGCCAATGCAGTCAATCTTCTTTATCTTCTATTGCTTCAGATGATGACATGTTGGACCCACGCAAGCACAGAATTATGCGTAGAAGAGACCAAGTAAGAACATATTACAGGAAATAAGTGAGGCCACCTGTGTTTGGGTGGGGCTCCAGTAATTAGGGCTGCTGCTATAAATAGTAGCATGTGGGTTTGGCCATTGTGGAAGAATATCTGTTCTCAGTTTGTCAGAAATCTTGTGTGCTGGACTTTGTTGCTTTTTCACGCCTTTGAAACCAAAGCAGAGCAATGTGTGTGTGTGTCTCACTTCGTAGGAAGAAGAAGGGGTGTGAAGTTTCTTCACAGCTGCTGGCTAAGTACTTAATGATTGCTTAAGGGAAATTGTACAGACTACCCAGTTGTTTTGGGAAGAGCTTTGCAATACTAAAAGAGTGCTTAGTTTATTTTGAATTTTGTGATAAAGAACATTATTTTGAATTTTCAAGCGTGTGTGTGTTTGAAATTTGTACCCTTGAATTTCCGGGAGGCTCCTATCAGAGAGCCCGGCAGAACACTGCCCATGCTCAGAAGCCAAATATCACATGAGGATCCTTGTTTGTGCAAGATTTCTCCGATTTTCAGCTATTTCTTTGCTTCTGTGCATGCGGGGTGAAATCTCATGCACGCAAGCCTCCTCATGTGAGATTTGGCTTCTGCACATGCTGACAAATGTGCCCGCCCACCGGCCAGCCGGAGCTGCACGCACAATTCCATTTCTCCAATCGGGACTGCGCACCTGACTGTACCAGCTGCAGCCCAAAACTGCTTGTAGCTCTGGGATGGTCTTTAAATTGCTGAGAACTAAACAAGGTGAAAGGAAAAATCTTGCTTAATTTTTAAAACGTGGCTTTCCCCCATCTATAACTCTGAGTTATCACTATTGTTCTATCTGTAGGAATTGTAGATGTTTGATTAATTTGTAAGGCAATCCCATTCATGATATATAAATAAAAGTTGAATCATTTGAAGAACAGGTTCGTGTAGGTTCAACCTAATCACCTAGTGCAGGGATAGGCAAACTTGGCTCTTCTATGACTTGTGGACTTCCACTCCCAGAGTTCCTACACTAGCATGATTGGCTCAGGAATTCTGGGAGTGGAAGTCCACAAGTCATAGAAGAGCCACGTTTGCCTACTCCTGACCTAAGGTTGTACTATACATTAGTAGTTCACTAATCTATAAGTACAACCTTTATGGACACTCGTGCTACTTTACTTCTACAGCTTCTAGCTTCTACAGGCTGTAAGTAGTGACTCTTTTGCAGCTACTACAATGATGAAAAATAACATTGTGACTTGTCCCCATATTGACAACAGTTGCAGATCTGTAAAGCAAAGGAAAGCTGAAGTAACACAGTTGCAGTTTCATTTAGTGACCAGTTTGTTTAGCCACTATGTTGCCAGTCCCAATTGTAGCTGCTAAATAAAGGACCACATATCTTGAAAAATAAACTTCAGACTCATTACTGCTTTGGGCATTTCCATTAGTAATAACCAAGAGATGCCTTTGAAATAACATATTCTAATTGAGGATGTTGGGAGCATAGATTGTTTTCCCAACACAGATATTATCTGCCAAAATAGATCTTTTCGTCAATCCTAGCCAGCCCGTACAATGGGGATTCCTCTTGTACTATATACAATGTGTGATTCTGCACAGCGTAAAAACAATTAAAACAAGTACAAGAACAACAAAAAGAACACATTTAACATCTAAAAAGAAGGCTTAATGCAACCATTGTGTAGCTCAGCTACATTCCTAGATCTCCAAGTCCTTTGGGAAAACTATATTTTTGTTATCTTTCAAAAGTCCAGCACATTTGGAGAATGAATGAATGAATGAATGAATATAAAAATAATTTGTTGTCAATGATGTCACTGATACTATACAATAGACAGGCAGACAGATAGATAGACAGACAGACAGATTGGCTGCACCGTTGGATAGTGCAGTGTTGGATGCACTGTTCGATGGCAGCTACAGTTTCTTTTCCATTGTGTATTAGAAACATAGAAACATAGAAGACTGACGGCAGAAAAAGACCTCATGGTCCATCTAGTCTGCCCTGCCCTTATACTATTTCCTGTATTTTATCTTAGGATGGATATATGTTTATCCCAGGCATGTTTAAATTCAGTTACTGTGGATTTACCAACCACGTCTGCTGGAAGTTGGTTCCAAGCATCTACTACTCTTTTAGTAAAATAATATTTTCTCATGTTGCTTTTGATCTTTCCCCCAACTAACTTCAGATTGTGTCCCCTTATTCTTGTGTTCACTTTCCTATTAAAAACACTTCCCTCCTGAACCTTATTTAACCCTTTGACATATTTAAATGTTTCCATCATGTCCCCCCTTTTCCTTCTGTCCTCCAGACTATACAGATTGAGTTCATTAAGTCTTTCCTGATATGTTTTATGCTTAAGACCTTCCACCATTTTTGTAGCCCTTCTTTGGACCCGTTTAATTTTGTCAATATCTTTTTGTAGGTGAGGTCTCCAGAACTGAACACAGTATTCCAAATGTGGTCTCACCAGCGCTCTATAGAGCGGGATCACAATCTCCCTCTTCCTGCTTGTTATACCTCTAGCTATGCAGCCAAGCATCCTACTTGCTTTCCCTACTGCCTGACTGCACTGTTTACCCATTTTGAGACTGTCAGAAATCACTACCCCTAAATCCTTCTCTTCTGAAGTTTTTGCTAACCCAGAACTGCCAATACAATACTCAGATTGAGGATTCCTTTTCCCCAATTTTACATTTGGAAACATTAAACTGCAGTTTCCATTGCTTTGACCATTTATTATTTCATTTACAGGGGAATAATCTTTCTCCTTCCTTCTGAAGAGTGTTTGATGTTTCTTAGATTAAGCCAATAACAAGTAATAACTGCCTGAAAAAGCAAACCCATATCAAATAAGCAAATAGACAGTTTAGTGTAGTGGTGAAAGTACTGGCTTAGAAACCAGGTGACTGTGAGTTCTAGTCCTGTCATAGGCATGAAAGCTGGCTTCTTGACTTTGGGCCAGCCACTCTCCTCAGCCCAATGTACCTCACAAGATTGCATTTCATTCATTTCATTTTATTGGATTTGTATGCCGCCCCTCTCCATAGACTCGGGGCGGCTAACAACAGTGGTAAAAACAACATGCGATAATCCAATACTAAAGAAGCTAAAAACCCTTATTTTAAAACCAATCATTCATACAAACGTACCATACATAAATTGTGGAAGCCTAGGGGGAAAGAATATCTTAATTCCCCCATGCCTGACGACAAAGGTGGGTTTTAAGAAGCTTGCGAAAGGCAAGAAGGGTGGGGGCTATTCTAATCTCTGGGGGGAGCTTGTTCCAGAGGGCCGGGGCCGCCACAGAGAAGGTTCTTCCCCTGGGTCCCGCCAAATGACATTGTTTAGTTGACAGGACCCGGAGAAGGCCAACTCTGTGGGACCTAACTGGTCGCTGGGATTCGTGCGGCAGAAGGCGGTCCCGGAGATAACTTGGCCTGGTGCCATGAAGGGCTTTATAGGTCATAACCAACACTTTGAATTGTGACCGGAAACTGATCGGCAACCAATGCAGACTGCGGAGTGTTGGTGTGACATGGGCATATTTAGGGAAGCCCATGATTGCTCTCGCAGCTGCATTCTGCACGATCTGAAGTTTCCGAACACTTTTCAAAGGTAGCCCCATGTAGAGAGCGTTACAGTAGTCGAGCCTCGAGGTGATGAGGGCATGAGTGACTGTGAGCAGTGACTCCCGATCCAAATAGGGCTGCAACTGGTGCACCAGGCGAACCTGGGCAAACACCCCCCTCACCACAGCTGAAAGATGTTTCTCTAAAGTGAGCTGCAGACCCTCTCTGAGGGGGTTAGTGATTCCCCCCCCCCAGGGTAATGGATGGACAGATGGAATTGTCCTTGGGAGGAAAAACCCACAGCCACTCCATCTTATCAGGGTTGAGTTTGAGTCTGCTGTTGTGGGGAAAATGGAAGAAGGAAAAAGGACTGTGTATGTTCCCTACCTTGAGTTAATTATAAAGTAATAAACATGTGATTTTTAAAAAAAAAATATTTTAACAAAACTTTGCTAAGAAAGCACAAATTATCAGTCTTAAAATAGTATGCTTCCATTCCATTATATGGCTGCCTCCTGCAGGTTAGGCTCTGTTCTTGTAATTAAACTTTTTTTTTTAAATGTAGGGATATGGTCTGTCAACAAGTTAATTACTCAAAGAAATAAACTTGAGGCAAGACTATAGCAATCTATTTTACTCTGGCACGAATGATTTAATTCATGCTTCTACCCTTGAAGCTGATTGGCATTAACAATTAATCGGACTTGTTCACTTAGTATCTCTAGTTCCCTTAGTTTCCAATCTCCATTTGGAAGTAGATTTACAAGTAGAGAGATTCTTATATGCATTTATTTGTTTGTTTGTTTGTTTGTTTGTTTGTTTGTTTGTTTGTTTATCTATCTATCTATCTATCTATCTATCTATCTATCTATCTATTTATTTATTTATTTATTTATTTAGTCCAATACACAATGAGGGTTTTAGTGGGTATATATCTATATACACATAGTAAAATACATGATGAAGGTTATAGAGGAGATACTCATAGTAAGATATATCTAAGAAATAATAGAAGAGAAGGTATAGTAATAGAACATATCAATGAAAGAATAGAAGAAGAGATATAGGAATAGAAGAAAGGTATAGATATAAGATATAGGAATAGAAGAAAGGTATAGGAGTTATAGGAGAGCAATAGGACAGGGGACGGAATGCACTCTAGTGCATTTGTACTCGCCCCTTACTGACCTCTTAGGAATCTGGATAGGTCAACTGTAGATAATCTAAGGGTAAAGTGTTGGGGGTTTGGGGATGACACTATGGAGTCCGGTAATGAGTTCCATGCTTCGACAACTCGGTTACTGAAGTCATATTTTTTACAGTCAAGTTTGGAGCGGTTAATATTAAGTTTAAATCTCTTGTGTGCTCTTGTGTTGTTGTGGTTGAAGCTGAAGTAGTCTGTTACTGTCATCAGCCGAATCAAATCTGTTCAACAAAAATCCAGCTCCTGTATCACAAAGCAGTACAGAAGTGTAAGTCTTTAGATAAAACTAAGAACAGATTTACTAAAATCTGAACACATACTGAAGCCTACATCTACAAGTTTCAAGTTGTATGCCAATAATATATGTGATGCATTAAACTTGGTGCTATTTGTACTATTTCTCCCCACCCATACTTTTTATCATGTTAAGCACATAACAAAGAACATGCAATTCAGCTTTGTTGAAAATCTATGGAAGATCTCTTAGGAATCTAAGGGTAAAGTGTTGGGGGTTTGGGGATGACACTATGGAGTCCGGCATGGCTTCTGGAAGTTCACAATTGTTTCCAGTAAAGCCAGGACCTCTTCTCTCCTTCCAAGAACCACAGTACAAAGTTCCCTGATAGACTTTGTGTGTGTTTTTGTGTGCATTTCTGCCTGGTTTCCATGTTGTTGCCTTCAGTTCATACTAAGGACATAGGTGAGAAAAATTGTCCTTATCTATACAGATTTCCATCTAATCCCATTTCTGCCCTAGGGCAGGATCAAGATGTGCACCATCTAGTCAGCCATATCACCCATGGCTTGAGAGGGAAGTCAGATGATTGATGTGAGTGAGAATTGAAGTAATAGCAGTAGAGATGAAGATGAGGACAGCCAATTCCACCCGGATATACTTTTCAACCAATTAAAGGTAGGCGGATAGTACTTTAGCTCAGCAGTGGCAAAAGGCAACTAGTGGACATTTAAATCAACTGCTATGTGTCCAGTTTGTTCGAAGAAACAAAAAAAATACTGTGACAGTGACACAAAAGGAAATAAAGACTGACTCATACTGAAATGACTCCTGGCATTCACAATTGTTTATGCCAAGTCTTTAGACAAATGATTTGGTGATGGAAGAAAACTGGTTATTATTGCTGAGGTGTCGATCCATGGAGAAAAGGACTGTTTTTATCACCCTGCAAGAAGAAATTGACCCATCTACTTATTGAGGAAGGGCATACAGAGATGAGTTAAATTTCACATAGAGGCAGTGATGGGTTGCCAAAATTTTTACTGCCACACTGTGGGCATGGCTTATTTTGTAGGTGTGGCTTGATGATCATATGACTGGGTAGGAGTAGCTTGCCATCCATGTGACCAGGTGGGAGTGGCTTGACAATCATGTGACTGGGGGTGGCTTAAAAGTCATATGACTGGGTGGGAGTGGATTACTGACCAAGATAAGTTTATAAATAGGTGCTTGGACTCTTTTTCAGTTGATTAAGTCACATTATTTGAATAGCCACAAAAAGGACAAAAGATAGACAGCATTATTTGCTGAGGAGCACAGTAACATTTTAAGGTTTTGTACTGAACCCAGAAGGTTCAGTATGATAACAGATTAGGCAAGTAGCTCGGTTTTCTTTAATTGCTATAAAAGTTCAGTTCTAGATAATGATTAAAATGATTAAAGCGTTTATGGGTAAAAACATTCTCTTTAATTATTTCCTATTTTAAAGAGAAGGAAGGACAATTTAAAAAAAACCTATTATGTATTCAATAATTAGTGCATAAACTACCCCCACTGTGCCCTCACCCCCTGGTTGGGGCAGCAGCTCATCACTGAATAGAGGCCTCCTTTGTCAAGCTGAAAAAAGAGACTAATCAGCCAGGGTTTCTTGATTCCATGTGCAGTATATAAAAATCAGTTTCTGACGAAATGGATCCCATTGTCAGGAAGCCTCATATGTATTCAGTTGATCACAAGCATTCTTTTCAACTAATGAAGATCAGGAAACGGATCAAGAAATGAGGGATTATTATCCTCATCCTCAAGGGAATGTTGGTAGAATTCTAGACCAAAAGGTCATTGGTTTTTCCTGAATGCTTTAGTTCAGGAGAGTCACATTTGCATCGTCACATCATTGTCATGTGATATATTGTGACTTTCCCCGCTTCTCGCTAAACCAGGAATGGGCGTGGCCAGCACATGACGGATCTGGCCTGCTTTAGTTTATTAATCTTGTTTGTTTGTTTGTTTGTTTGTTTGTTTGTTTGTTTGTTTGTTTGTTTGTTTGTTCGTTCGTTCGTTCGTCCATCCATCCATCCATCCATTCAACTTCTATGCTGCCCAATCTCGAAGGACTCAGGGCTGCTTATAACATAATAGAATACAATTGAAAAAGATACAGTAATAAAAAGAAGTCGAATATGATCTCTAAAAACTAACCCCGATAAAACCAATTTATATAAAAACCAGTCAAATCTTATTTGTATTTGTTTATTTGTTTGTTTATTTGTTTATTTGTTTATTTGTTTATTTGTTTATTTCTTTATTTGTTTATTTGTTTATTTGGTCCAATACACAACAATATACAATGAAGGTTATAGAGGTTATACTCGAGTAAAATGTATTAGAGAAAGAATAGAAGTGAAAATTTAGGAATAGAATATATCAATTAGAGAATAGAAGGATATTATGAGAGTAGTATAAGAAGATCGGAATAGAAGAATAGGAGATATGATATAGGAGATATAGGAGAGACAATAGGACAAGGGACGGGAGGCACGTTAGTGCACTTATGCACGCCCCTTACTGATCCCTCATGTTGGTTATGACCTTTAAAGCCCTTCATAGCACTGGACCAGAATATCTCCGAGACCGCCTTCTGTCGCACGAATCCCAGCGACCGATTAGGTCCCACAGAGTGGGCCTTCTCCGGGTCCTGTCAACTAAACAATGTCGGTTGGCGGGCCCCAGGGGGAGAGCATTCTCTGTGGCGGCACTGACTCTCTGGAACCAACTCCCCCCGGAGATCAGAACTGCCCCTACTCTTCCTGCCTTCCGTAAACTCCTCAAAACCCACCTTTGCCGTCAGGCATGGGGAAACTAAACATCTTCCCCTGGGCACGTTGAATTTATATATGGTATGCTTGTGTGTGTATGTTAGTATAGGGGTTTTTCTTAAATTTATAATATTTTAATTAATTGGATTATGTATTGGATTGTCTTTTCACTTGTTGTGAGCCGCCCCGAGTTTTCAGAGAGGGGCGGCATACAAATCCAAATAATAAATAAATAAATAAATAAATCTGGAGAGGTCAACTGTGGATAGTCTGAGGGTAAAATGTTATGGGTTAGGGGAAGATACTAGGGAGTCCAGTAATGAGTTCCATGCTTCTACAACTCGATTACTAAAGTCGTATTTTTTACAGTCCAATTTGGAGCAGTTAATATTAAGCTTGTATCTGTTGTGTGCTCTTGTGTTGTTGTGGTTGAAGCTTATGCATGCACACCATTCATAAAATAAAATTTGGACATGAAAGATGGACAATTCATGGCCCCCAGGCCTGCCAGCAAAGCCAGGTCTTTGTGGCCTTGTGGAAGACCAGTAGGGTGGGAGCAGTATGGACATCGGGGGGTAGTTGGTTGGTAGTTAGTATAGTCGCCCATTTTTCCCATTTACCCTGGACTAATTCAAGCTTTCAATCAATGATTTGCATAATGGTACAATCTGGCTTTTGATATGACAAACTCATGAAGAAAGATATTGGATATTTTTTACCCTGTCTTTTCTTAATTCAGGGAAATTTCTAGAAAAAGAAATACCTAGAAATTAACTTATAGAGGCCTTAATGAATGTCACACAAGATTTCAAATAAATAGCCAAAAGAAACTCAGGATTAAAAGAAAATACTTGCTAATTTTATTATTTTATTTCAGTCACAATTCCATGGGCTACAGATAACCTTAATATGGAAATATACCACTTTCTACACAGTCACCTTTCTTTCTTCTTAGTTTATTTCTTGAGCCTTTCATGGATTAGTTATCTCTGGAACAAATAGCATTTGGGAGACTTAATGGAAAAACAGTGTGCTTTAATAGATTTAAGGACTTTTTTTTTAAAGGCCTCCTGCACAGTCCCTGCAGTTTTCATGGTTTCTTCAGAAAATTATAATTACTTGGTATGTTATTTTTAGACATGATAACAGCAGAAAAATGTCTATTTACTCAATGTTAGAAAGTTCTATGATATCTACAATGGAAGAGTGATTAGTAAAAGTGATGGAGGGGTGGTGAAACGGATGGGCCTCATTAGAGAAAAGACTTTTGAAAAAATTAATACTAATTGGAAGTCTTGTGCATTTTTACAAGAAGGGGAAAAAAAATAAAATTATGGCATAGGGATTTGATCACTTGTAAAAATTTATTGATTGTCTGGCAAACTGGAAGCTATAGTTTAATGCCAAAGTAAGAGTATTTGTATTTGTATTTATTAGATTTGTATGCCGCCCCTCTCCGAAGACTCAGGGTGGCTAACAACAATATAAAAAGACAATGTAAACAAATCTAATATTAAAACAGTCTAAAAGCCCCAATTTAAAGAACCACTCATACATACAAGCATACCATGTATAAATTCTATAAGCCTAGGGGGAAGCGAAATTTCAATTCCCCCATGCCTGACGACAGAGGTGGGTTTTAAGGAGCTTGCGAAAGGCAAGGAGGGTGGGGGCAACTCTGATATCTGGGGGGAGCTGCTTCCAGAGGGTCGGAGCCGCCACAGAGAAGGCTCTTCTCCTGGGTCCCGCCAAACGACATTGCTTAGTCGACAGGACCCGGAGAAGGCCAACTCTGTGGAACCCAACCGGTCGTTGGGATTCGTGCGGCAGAAGGCGGTCTCAGAGATATTCTGGTCCGATGCTATGAAGGGCTTTATAGGTCATAACCAACACTTTGAATTGTGACCGGAAATTGATTGGCTTTAAATTATAACTTTATCTTCTATGAAGGTCAGAAGTTACTTCTGCTGGGTAGGGTGAATGGAAGAGACAGACAGAAGTGGCTTCAAAACAACAGCTCTTTATTTGGCAACTAACATGAGAGCAGTGTCTCTAATATCTCAAGGATTGCCACAAAGAAGTGGAAGTCAACCTATTCTCCAAAGCCCCTGAGGGTAGAACAAGAAGCAATGGGTGGAAACTAATTAAGGGGAGAAGCAACTTAGAACTAAGGAGAAATTTCCTAACAGAACAATTTATCAGTGGAATGGCTTGCCTCCAGGAGTTGTGAATGCTCCAACACTGGAGCATAGTAAGAAGATGTTGGATAACCACCTGTCTGAAGTAGTGTAGGGTTTCCTACCTAAGCAGGGGGTTGGACTAGAAGACCTCCAAGGACCCTTCCAACTCTGTTGTTGTTATTTACAAGCCAGCAAAGGCTCTGTCTGACAGGCAGCCCTTTTATAGGGAACTGGCAGACAATCTAGCCCTGTGTTTCCCAACCTTGGCAACTTGAAGATATTTGGACTTCATCTCCCAGAATTCCCCAGCCAGCGAATGCTGGCTGGGGAATTCTGGGAGATGAAGTCCAAATATCTTCAAGTTGCCAAGGTTGGGAAACACTGATCTAGCCAACCAACAGTCAGCATTTCCACCCCAGAATGGAGAGTTTCTGTAATTTTTTTATGAGTATAATCTTTTTTAAAAAAAAATTCCTCCACCTTAACGCATACATAAATGGAAACACGAGTATCATTGTCTAACACAGTGATTTTCAACCTTTTATGAGCCGCGGCACATTTTTTACATTTACAAAATCCTGGGGCACACCACCAACCAAAATGACACAAAATGATACTCTAACACAATACATATTATACAATATAGATAACATTGTGATGCATTGTATATCACCCTCTGCGGGGGCCTCTTAAAAAAAGAAAAAGGTCAAATATCTATATGCACCATCAGGATAGACATAACCAGCTGAGGCTGAGGCTTCATCTAGTGGTGGCAACATTTACCTCCAGTCCTGACCAGGATTAGAAATCGGGACCATGGGGAGGAGTAGCAGCTTCAACTATGACAAGTGGGTGGCAGCCAGAGCGGGGACCTTCCTGGGTGTGGCTGAGAGGCGGCTTGCTATTGGTTCATCGCTAGTGAACCTAGAAGGTGATTGGTCAGTGAGCGTTCCCTGTGCCTCCACTCTTCCTGTCGCTGATAGCTGGAGGGATTGTGAGGGGAATGTTTATGTTTGGATGGAGGCACCTGGCGGCGGGCCGGATAAATTGCCTCCGCGGGCCGTATCCGGCAGGCGGGCTGTAGTTTGTGGACCCATGTTTAATTTTCCCACGGCACACCTGACCATGTCTCACGGCACACTGGTTGAAAAATACTGGTCTAACATATCTAAATGAATACACATATAAGAAGACTTTATATGTATATTGTTAGGCATTGATGTTTTATGTGTATTATATGTGCGTTTCTGTACTTTTTATCTTTTTGCATTTTGCATTTTATCTCTTATTTTTCCTATTTCATTTATTATAGATATAATAAGAGATAGGAAAAGATAAGAGATAAAATGAAAAATGAAAAAAAGGTAAAAATATTCAGTATTCAGATACATTATATTATATCTATTTCTCTCCACTATTTGCTTTTGTTAGCTTTTAACTTTGTTTTAATAAGTTAATAAAGTTATTTTGTTTTAAATGGTGGATTGTTATTGTCTCCTTCCTGGGGCTGAGAAAAAGTTATTGTCTTTGTGTTTCTATGCCTAAGGTGGCACTAGAACTGACATTATCCTGGTTACCATGTCTTACCATGTCTTACCATGACACCAAACGGAATCTCCTAAAGACAATCATCATAACTACCCCATAATCCCTTGTGGGGTGGAGTCTGGGCACCTGAATGGAGTTAGCAGAGTGTTTTAATGGCCGGATGCCCTTCCTGTCGCCAGGGTTGAGTTTTGTTCAGCAGTTTATTCTCAGTGGGCCCAGAGAGAAATATCTGCCTCTATCTAGGATCAAACCCACAGCCTCCTGGTTGTGAGGCGAGAGCTCCACCTCTAAGCCACCGCACCGCTCCAAATTTCCTAAATATTCATATACAACTATGGCAATATTTTCCTCCTTAGGATAAATAAGGAAGTTTTAGGGAACACTGGAAAACCAAAATGGCCTATTTCAAAAAACCCAAATGGAGTAAAAAAAAGAGACGTGGCAAGGCAAACTATTATTATTGGGCCAGTTTTAAAAATAATCAAGCAAAACATATAATAAGAAGACTGAAAGTGGATAATAGCAATAGCATTTAGACTTATATAATGCTTCGTAGTGCTTTTAAAGCCCTCTCTAAGTGGTTTACAGAATCAGTATATTGCCCCCAACAATCTGGGTCCTCATTTTACCCACCTCGGAAGGATGGAAGGCCAAGACAATCTTGAGCCAGTGGTGGGATTTGAACTGCTGAACTAGAGCTAGCAGTTAGCTGAAGTAGCCTTTCTGAAGGGAAAATACTGACTGCACTCTAACCACTGCACCACCTGCTCTTCAGTACATGTAATTCTGGCTACTTAGAACCAAGACTTAAAAATAAATGTGTATAAAGCTAAAGGACAGCAACAGCAAAACAGTCTCTGCAAAATAACTGAAGAAATAGTAGTTCACCTAGTTAGCTGCTTCAAGTACATTGCCCAGACTGCTAACAAAGTAGCATGACAAAGTAGCAACAGTGGTGCATTGGAATTGCAAGAAATACCACTTGCCTGCAAGCAACAATTGCTGGGACTGGAACACAGCAAAGTAACAGAGAATGGAAACATTAAAGTACTCTGGGACTTTAGAATTCAAACAGACAAAAATCCGCTACACAATGCTCCAGGCTTAACAACTACTGATAAGAAAGAGGAAAACGTCTAGATAATGGATGTTGTAGTACCTGGAGACAGAATAGAAAAGTATAGAATAAAAAAAGAAAAGAATAGAATACAAAAGAAAGAACTGGAGAAAATTATCACCAAATACATCTATGCAAATGAAAGTAGAACTACTGAGGCAAAAGAAAGGAAAGCTAACCAGTTTGTCTATTGGTTAAGACAGTGTTTCCCAACCTTGGCAACTTGAAGATATTTGGACTTCAACTCCCAGAATTCCCCAGCCAGCATTTGCTGGCTGGGGAATTCTGGGAGTTGAGGTCCAAATATCTTCAAGTTGCCAAGGTTGGGAAACACTGGGTTAAGACACCACGATAGAAAGTGGGAAACCCTGAATTCTAGTCATGTCTTAGCCATCGGGATATCTTGGCTAGTCCCAAAGGTGCTTTTTTCAAGAGGCAATTGGACTTTCTGGTTTTTCTTTGAAGACATTTCACTTCTCATCTAAGAAGCTTCTTCCACTCTCACTGGATGGTGGGGTTGAAGAAGCTTCTTGGATTAGAAGAGAAATGTCTTCAAAGAAAAATCAGAAATGTCAGTTTCCTCTTGGAAAAAGCACCTTCGGGACAACCATGACCTGGATGTCTAAGAATCTTGGCTAGTTACTCTTTCTCAGCCCAAGTGACCTTGCAAGATTGTTGTTGTCTGGTAAATAGGAGGAGGAAGGTGTGTTGATTGGTTGGTTGGTTGGTTGGTTGGTTGGTTATTTATTTACTTACTTACTTACTTACTTACTTACTTACTTACTTACTTACTTACTTACTTACTTACTTACTTACATACATACATACATACATAGTTATTTATTGGACTTATATGCCACCCCTCTCCGTGGACTCAGGGTGGCTCACAACAATTCCGATTAAAAAAATACAATATAAAACATTCCTAAGCAAATTAATTAAATAATTACTTTAAAAAAAATATGTCTTAAAAAGCTACTCATTTAAAAACGAACAATCACATCCATACTGTCACATTCAATACATTTACTGGGCAGACGCTGGGGTCTAGTGACCCAGGCCTGCCAACATAGATGCGTTTTCACGTTCTTACGGAAGGCAAGGAGGGTGGGGGCAGTGCAAATCTCTGGGGGGAGTTGATTCTAGAGGGCCGGGGCTCCCACAGAGAAGGCTCTTCCCCTAGGACCTGCCAAACAACATTGTTTAGTTGACAGGACCTGGAGAAAGCCAACTCTGTGGGACCTGACTGGACGCTGGGATTCATGCGGAAGAAGGCTGTCCCGCAGGTAATCTGGTCCTTTGCTGTGTAGGGCTTTATAGGTCATAACCAACACTTTGAATTGAGTCCGGAAACCAATTGGCAGCCAATGCAGTCACTGTCTTCACTTACTTCTAAAAATAATAAAGGAGGGATACAAATAAATAAATAAAATAACAATGCCTTGCATACAACCCCAAAATATCTAGAGCACCATAAAAACAATTGCTACCAACCCGCCTTTCATTGAGGATCTGTATACTGCACAAGTCAAAAAGAGGGCTGTGAAAATATGGACACAAACACCAGAACAACTAGACACAAGAACAGATTTTTTCTAAACGCCATCACTCTGCTAAACAAATAATTCCTTCAACATTGTCAAACTATTTACTAAGTTTGCACTATTATTAATCTTCTCATCATTTCTATCACCCATCTCCTCCCACTAATGATTGTGTGACTGTAATTTTGTTGCTTATAACTTTACAATTTATATTAATTGGTTCCTATTATGATTGGGTTGCTTATTTGTACCTGGACTATCATTAAGTCTTGTACATTATGATTTTGATTAACCTATCTTTTCTTTTATGTTCACTGAGAACAAATGCACCAAGAGAAATTCCTTGTGTGTCCAATCACGCTTGGCCAATAAAAATTCTATTCTATCTAAATATGTATATATTTTTGTGTGTGTATGTGTGTGTTTGAGCATCTTACAAAACACAAATCAGATTCTATTGAACACACGAAGCCTGATTCCTTGGTAAGGTTATAATATATAATTATAAATCAAGAAAACAATATTGCTATTATTATTATTGCCTTCCGATTATTCATCAGTCATCACTCTTCCTCCAATAAAAAACTTAAAAATAGGATTCAATTCCAAGTACAGTAGTACCTCTACTTATAAACTCAATTCGTTCTGTGACCAGGTTCTTAAGTGTTCTGTCTGGGTTTTCCCAAACCTCAACACCAACTGAAAAAACAGCCAGACACTCTGGTAAAAGCCAAAAGTATTTTATAGCTGGAAAAAATAAGCACAAAGGAAAACCTGTCTTCACAACAGACAGGCTATAATACGTTACAGCAGGGTCCTGATGTCCAGTCAATACCACAAGCTTCTTGCTGGCACACACCCCCAAGGTTTCAATAGTCCAAGGCACAAACCAGGATTGTAAGCCACCAAAGTTCACAGACAGGTCTCACGAATCTCCAAGATAAAACTCCACAAGCCAGGAAGGGTGGGTCCGCCTTTTATCCTTTCCCAAGAGCACCACACCCAAACCCAGCTGTGACCTCTAATGCTGGAAATACTTAGCCAATTGAGTCCGTCTCTGATTAGCTCTCCTTTGTCGCATATCTATGATGTCTTGAGCATTTTCCCCTAAGGAATCCAGGCTGCTTGCTGGGGAGAGCTCCCCCTGGTGGGACTCTGGCTGTCCTTCTTCTTCAGCCTGGGATTCCTCGTCAGTCTGCACCTCCTGTTCCTCAGCCTCTCCCTCTGAGCTGGAAACCGACAGAAGGTCAGCCATTCCCGGAGGGGTCCCAGACTGAACCACAACATTAAGTAGAAAAATTTGTAAGAAGAAGCAATTTTTCCCATAGGAATCAATGTAAAAGCAAATAATGTGTGCGATTGGGGAAACCACAGGGAGGGGGGAGGCCCTGTTTCCTCCCAGGAGATTCCTAGAGAGGCCCCACGGAGGCTTCTCACTGCCTTTTCCAGCCCTGTTTCCTCCCAGGAGATTCCTAGAGAGGCCCCATGGAGGCTTCTCACTGCCTATTCCAGCCCTGTTTCCTCCCAGGAGATTCCTAGAGAGGCCCCATGGAGGCTTCTCCCTGCCTATTCCAGTCCTGTTTCCTTCCAGGAGATTCCTAGAGGCCCCACGGGGGCTTCTCCCTGCCTTTTCCGGTTACAGTTTCAGAGGCTTGGGTTTATAAGTGGAAAATGGTTCTTGAGAAGAGGCAAAAAAATCTTGAACACCTAGTTCTTATTCAGAAAAGTTCGTAAGTAGAGGCATTTTAGGTAGAGGTACCACTCTATTTACTTCTTATAGAGCAGCAGAAAAGTACACCCAAAATTTGTATAGTCTAAGAACTGTCTGGATTCATTTTGATATAATTTTTGCATTTGTGCAGCAGCTCGTTTAGAGGAAAGACAAATTGACCAATTATTAAGATAATTCAAGGTCCATAGTCTCCAAAAGTCTCAAAAGAGAAGGAAATAATTGCTCAAGGATAAGTAATCTGATGTCTTTTTTGTATGTTCACCTAGAGGGAAATGGCAAAGGAAAATTGGGGCCACGAGGCCAGAAAAGGGTGTTTTCACTTTTCATATTTTAAATTTTATTCAAATCATTTCTATTCAGGAATTTTTTTATTTTAAAACAACCCTTTAGCTATTTTACATGAACATTCAGGTATATTTTAATCAAATCACTCCCAATATATTTTGTGTCGTGTATGTATGAGTATGTGCAGCACATGCTTAATTAAAATTAGAAAACAGTTCTTCAGAATTCTGAAAAGTATAAGAATAATCCCAAATTATAATTTGGGTTTCAGTTGGGATAGTCCAAAAGCAGAATTATAATTAAGGTTACATTTAACGATTTAGGAAACCATTTTGTCCCCCAATTCTTAGTCTTTTCAGATTGTCCCCTATGTTGGAGTGCCCTAAACATAAGTATCTGTCAAACCCCTTTGCTTTTTTCATAGTATCCTTGTTTGGGGTAGGGTGGGGAATCAGACTGCAAAGGATTCGTGGGTCAAACTGAAAGGGACTGAATAAAATGTTTGTGCACACACAGGGATTTTAGAGTTCATTCTCCTCAGCTGTTCAGCCTTTGGGCTTCTTGGTCTTTGGGGTATGATCTAATATGCACATGTGTATAAATATGTGTGTATGTATTTATAATTTAGAACCGCCTGACTCCAAACAAGACTTGCAGAAGAGAAAAACCAAGCATAACAACAACAAAAAACCACTCTCCTATTCTACCACCTCTTACATTACTAGACAGCACAGTATCAACAGTAGGACCCTTAAAGTTTTTGGCTTCCAGGATTTGAAATCGACACCTTGGTTCAGTTCTATAGAGGAATTATTGAGTCTGTAATTTATATTTCTTTAACTGTCTGGTTTGGTACAGTAGTAAAACAGGACAGGTATAGACTTGAAGGAATAGTTAGGACTTCAACCAGCCCGTCTTCCATAGAAGACCTGCATAGTGTGCCAATCAGAAGGTGATCTGAGAAAATATCTACAGACCTCTCATATCCTAGACATAAACTATTTCAACTCTTCTCCTCAGTACACCACCACAGGCCATTGCATGCCAAAACAACAAGGACAGAAGACCTGAAGAAGTTTCTTGGCCAAGAAACTTCAAGAGAATCCCCCTCCGCCAAAGAAACTCAAGTTTCGGTTCGGGTCCGGTTCGAGCGGTGGGGAGATGGTGGGTCCGCCGCTCCCTTGAACAACGGTATATCGTCGGAAATGTTGGTCCAGGATGGGAGGTTGTCTGTTATCGCTGTGGCTGCTGCACCCCCAACTGTATCCCCAACTGCAGAGCTCTGAGGCTGGGGGCAGAGGCGCGTGAGTGTCTGCGGGGCGACCAGCTGGGACGTGGAACCAGCTGGGACGCGGAAGATGGCGGCGGCAGCGCGCGCAGAGTCTTTGACATCGGAGGGAAGAGAGCAGCCGAGAAGAGGCAGAGCGACTGTCGGGCTGAATCCCCAGACCCGGCCCGACAGATGGGAGCAGATTGTTCCGAGATGGTGGGGGCCGGAGATGGTGGGGGCCGGAGGGTGCTGTAGACACCGGAAGAGACCGCAGCGTCGAGAGGTGGCTGATTGGGACGCGAGAGATGGCGGCGGTGCTTTGCACAAAAATTAAGAAACAACGGAGAAGGAGGAAAGGAGGAAAGTGGATGGTGCTGAAAGAACGTGTTGAAAGAACGTGGAACGTGGAGTGTGGGGGCACTGAACCGACACCCCCCCCCCCGACCTGGTGAGTGAGAGTGACCAGCGTCGAAACAGAGAGAGAGCAGGGGAAATGGAGGTGACGAAGAGCGACCTGTTCCAGTGGAGGAAAATTGCTGGCGGGGCATATTTGGAATAACGACCCCCCCCCGCCCCCCCCCCTTCCTGTATGGCACCAGCAGGTGTGAGCTGCTGGTGCCAAGGGAGGAGTAGGTGGGAAAGACTGTGGAGACGGGCTTGCTGGTCGATGAACTATGGAGGAGAGTGAGAAGGATGGGACTGGTTGCCTGGGACTGGTTGACTGGTTGCCTGGGACCAATATGGCCAATTGGCCATGGACATTGCTTATACTAACTTTGCAAATGACTATCTTGTTTGTCCCTCCCCTCCCCCCCCCCCTGGTTTCTATACACGTCTATGCACTTTACAGAAGATCTATGCCCCCTAGTGGACCGGCTGGAAAAAACAACAGCAGTTTTTAAGACTTTTTTAAAGATCTAAGTTATATTGAAGACCTATAAAGACACTACACCTGGGCCGATTGATTAACCGACGATTAGCTATAATTAATATTAAGAACTGATTTATACCATTTTTAACATTTTATACCATTTTATTAATTATTAATCTTGTGAACTTTTTTATTCTATTTATATGTATTATACTGTGCTATATTCTATCAGCATTTTTATCTATTATTAATTTAATCCTCTTTTAATATTGGGGGGGGTTTCTAATTAATGGATGACTGGAGTAGATTTAATGTTGTATATGGAATGAATGAGTATGAGTGTGATGGTTGGGGTGGGTGGGAATATGGCATGGATGGGATGAGTGACAGTAGTATGAGTGACAGAATTGGCCCACCCGACGCTCGGGAGGCAGGGGAGGAAGGGGCACTGATCTCTGGGGTGGCAGAGGGCCGGAATATCCCTGTGTTGCTGGGGAGAGGCAGATATGGCGGGGGTCACAGAGTTAGCCGTTCCAGGGGAACGAGAGACCGTTGCTTAATAACGGTCCCTTGTTCCAACTCTGTGAGCCCAATCTTGGGTACTGGTGATGAGTGTAACTCTGGCCCTGGACTCAGGTTGCTGCTACTTAATGCCAGGTCGGTGGTAAATAAAGCTCTCCTCATCCGGGATTTGATCCTGGATGAGGAGGCCGACCTGGCATGTATCACTGAAACCTGGCTGGGACCGGAGGGAGGTGTTCCTCTCTCCGAAATTTGCCCAGCTGGGTTTCAGATATGGCATCAACCTCGACCCCAGGGAAGGGGGGGAGGAGTGGCTATTATAGCCAGGGAGAGCCTTTGCCTGCGTGGACTCATTGCTCCGGAAATTGCGGGTTGCGAGTCACTCTTGATGAGGTTGGACTTAGGGGTTCAGGTGGGCTTATTTCTCACGTACCTGCCTCCCAGCTGCGTGTCAAAAGCCCTGCCTGTGCTACTCGAGGAGGTAGCCGGGTTGGCGGTGGAGTTCCCCAGACTTATTGTCTTGGGGGACTTCAACCTGCCGTCACTCGGCGAAACCTCGGGGTTGGCACAGGAGTTCATGGCCACCATGACAGCCATGGACCTGACTCAAGTAGTACGGGGTCCAACTCATGAGGGGGGGCACGCACCTGACATGGTATTCCTTTCCGAGCAACTGAGTAATGGTCTGAGACTAAGGGGCTTAGAAGCAGTGCCTTTGTCATGGTCAGACCATTTTCTACTACGGCTTAACTTCCTGGCTCCAATCCTTCCCCGCAGGGAGGCGGAACCAATGAAGATGTTCCGCCCCAGACGCCTAATGGATCCAGAGTGTTTCCAGACGGCGCTTGGGGTTATTCCAGAGGCACTCATCCACAGTTCGGCAGAGTCTCTTGCGGAGGCCTGGAATACGGCTGCTGCGGAGGCTCTTGACCGGATTGCGCCTTTGCGACCTCTCCGTGGCGCTAGACCCCGTAGAGCTCCATGGTTCAACGAGGAGCTCCGGGAGTTGAAACGCCAAAAGAGACGTCTAGAGAAGCGATGGAGGAAGAGTAGGTCTGAATCTGATCGAACACTTGTAAGAGCTTTTATTAAGACTTACAAAGTGGCGCTCAAGGCGGCAAGATGCGCGTACCATGCCGCCTTGATTGCATCAGCGGAATCCCGCCCGGCCGCTCTGTTTAGGGTGACCCGCTCCCTTCTTAATCAGGGGGGAGTTGGGGAGCCCTTGCAGAGTAGTGCCGAGGAGTTTAACACGTTTTTCGCTGATAAAGTCGCTCAGATCCGGGCCGACCTCGACTCCAATTGTAAAACAGAGTCGACTGACAACGAGTCAGTCGAGGTGACTGGGGCACGTACTTGTCCACCTGTCTGGGAAGAGTTTGATCTGGTGACACCTGATGAAGTGGACAAGGCCATTGGAGCTGTGAGTTCTGCCACCTGTTTACTGGATCCGTGTCCCTCCTGGTTGGTTTCGGCCAGCAGGGAGGTGACACGGAGCTGGGCCCAGGAGATTACCAACGCTTCCTTGGGGAGGGGAGTTTTTCCATCACTCTATAAAGAAGCGCTTGTGCGCCCCCTCCTCAAGAAGCCTTCCCTGGACCCAGCAGTACTTAACAACTATCGTCCAGTCTCCAACCTTCCCTTCATGGGGAAGGTTGTCGAGAAGGTGGTGGCACTCCAGCTCCAGCGGTCCTTGGAAGAAGCCGATTATCTTGGTCCCCGGCAGTCGGGCTTCAGGCCCGGTTACAGCACGGAAACCGCTTTGGTCGCGTTGATGGATGATCTCTGGCGGGCCCGGGACAGGGGTTTATCCTCTGTCCTGGTGCTCCTCGACCTCTCAGCGGCTTTCGATACCATCGACCATGGTATCCTTCTGCACCGGTTGGAGGGGTTGGGGGTGGGAGGCACTGTGCTTCAGTGGTTCTCCTCCTACCTCTCTGGCCGGTCGCAGTCGGTGTTAGTGGGGGGTCAGAGGTCGACTCCGAGGTCTCTCCCTTGTGGGGTGCCTCAGGGGTCGGTCCTCTCCCCCTTGCTATTTAACATCTACATGAAACCGCTGGGTGAGATCATCCAAGGACATGGGGTGAGGTATCATCAATATGCCGATGATACCCAGCTTTACATCTCCACCCCATGCCCAGTCAACGAAGCGGCGGAAGTGATGTGCCGGTGCCTGGAGGCTGTTGGGGCCTGGATGGGTGTCAACAGACTCAAACTCAACCCGGATAAGACGGAGTGGCTGTGGGTTTTGCCTCCCAAGGACAATCCCATCTGTCCGTCCATTACCCTGGGGGGGGAATCATTGACCCCCTCAGAGAGGGTCCGCAACTTGGGCGTCCTCCTCGATCCACAGCTGACATTAGAGAACCATCTTTCGGCTGTGGCGAGGGGGGCGTTTGCCCAGGTTCGCCTGGTGCACCAGTTGCGGCCCTATCTGGACCGGGACTCATTGCTCACAGTCACTCATGCCCTCATCACCTCGAGGTTCGACTACTGTAATGCTCTCTACATGGGGCTACCTTTGAAAAGTGTTCGGAAACTTCAGATCGTGCAGAATGCAGCTGCGAGAGCAGTCATGGGCTTACCCAGGTATGCCCATGTTTCACCATCACTCCGCAGTCTGCATTGGTTGCCGATCAGTTTCCGGTCACAATTCAAAGTGTTGGTTATGACCTTTAAAGCCCTTCATGGCACTGGACCAGAATATCTCCGAGACCGCCTTCTGCCGCACGAATCCCAGCGACCGATTAGGTCCCACAGAGTGGGCCTCCTCCGGGTCCCGTCAACTAAACAATGCCGGTTGGCGGGCCCCAGGGGGAGAGCCTTCTCTGTGGCGGCACCGGCCCTCTGGAACCAACTCCCCCCGGAGATCAGAACTGCCCCTACTCTTCCTGCCTTCCGTAAACTCCTTAAAACCCACCTTTGCCGTCGGGCATGGGGAAACTAAACATCTCCCCCTGGGCACGTTGAAGTTATATATGGTATGCCTGTATGTGTATATGTTAGTATTGGGGATTTTCTTAAACTTATAATATTTTAATTAATTGGATTGTATTGGATTGTTTTTCACTTGTTGTGAGCCGCCCCGAGTCTTCGGAGAGGGGCGGCATACAAATCCAAATAATAAATAAATAAAATAAAAATAAGTTGCCTTTTGAAAAATCACCATGACCCAGATGATTGAGATTCTCCATAGATACTGGGCAAGCATTGGTTGCAGTTCTGGGACTTGCCACTGAACATGATTCTGAGCAATCATGTTCAGAACTGTTGTGAATGCTCCTCGTCCACCCCTGGTAATGATAGATTCTTAGGAGGATGCGTCAGGCCCATCGTGGTACCCTGGGCCAGTGGTGTTGCCAGTTGATGCAGAGAGTGAGAGTGACCGAGAAATAGACCAGAAGGACCACCAGAGGTGGCAGATATACCAATGACAACATAGTCTGACTTGGAGGAGGCGGAGGAGGAAGAAGATCGTGAGCCTTTGCTAGATGCCGCTTTAGAAGATTAAGAACAAGACAAGAATACTTGTATGGAAAAAGGAAGTGGTCTGTAGTTTTTAACTCTAGAGCATTGTTGACCACTTCCTATAGGAATTTAAGGGTGGCATTATTATTATTATTATTATTATTATTATTATTATTATTATTATTATTATTATGTCAATACAACACAGCAAACGAGATCACTATGCTGGATTTCGTATTTCATCACCAGTCGGGTGCTTCCCAAGCACCTAGGACTGAGTGATGTAGCGGCGAATTATGTTTGCCGATCCCAATAAAGTGGCCTTTTGCAATTGACAGATGGAGATTTTGTCAATTCCGATGGTTTTCAAATGTCCGCTGAGATCCTTTGGCACTGCGTCCAGCGTGCCAAGTACCACTGGGACCACTTTCACTGGCTTATGCCAGAGTCGTTGCAGCTCGATTTTTAGATCTTCGTATTTCACTAATTTCTCTAGCTGCTTCTCTTCAATTCTTCAATGTCCCCTGGGATTGCAATGTCGATGATCCATACTTTCTTTTTCTCCACAATCAGGATGTCTGGTGTGTTATGCTTCAGAATTCGGTCAGTCTGAAGTCGGAAGTCCCACAGTATTATTATTATTATTATTATTATTATTATTATTATTATTATTATTATTATTATTATTATTATTATTATTATTGTTGTTGTTGTTGTTGTTGTTGTTGTTGTTATTATTATTATTATTATTATTATTATTATTATTATTAATTAGATTTGTATGCTGCCCTTCTCCGAAGACTCGGGGCGACAAAAATAGGACTTTATATATAAAAAGACTGATTTGAAAATATCAATAAGTTGATTCCTCCTTTGTTTTCAAGCTGCGTAGGCCGGGATGGAACAAAAACCGCATGTGAAAAGCCACATGCATGAAGTTCATTGCCCTTATTGTTTTTGTTCTCTGCAGTGCCCAAGAACTGTTGATTTACTGCTATTTCAGATTAACTGAGAATTATTTAGAAAGCTGACAGTTCTTAGTTAATTTGTCATAAGGAAAGCCAAATAAGTGGTGGCTGATTCAAGGGACTGTCAAACATTTACGGATAACTAGTTGATTGTTCCCTGTTAAAATTAAAGGTGTCATTTTTGTTGAAAAAGACTTTGCATTTATTATTAGGCATCCGTTGACTTTTGCTTACAGCTCTTGACTTTGCTGTTTGATAACCAGCTATTAACTGTAAAACATCCTGGGGGGGTTGCCATTTTGCTCTGTCATGATTGACCTTACCTCAAGCCATTGGATGTGCAACAAAGGAACAGGTATGAATTCAAAATATTGGCATTTTCTCTGCGATGTTAGCAGCGATGAAGAAGAAAACTGCAGGGAAATAAAATACTCCTTATTGATTGCCTACTCATTATCAAAAACAATATAATTCGATTTAGACTGTAAGTAATGGTAGCTGTTCTGTCTGCATCCCCCCAGACACCAACACCAACCAAAAAGAGTAGCCAGACACACTGGCAAAAAGCAAAGGCAGTTTATATACTGGAAAGCAAACACAGGTAACAAAAACTGTTCTTACAGACAGGAACACGATGAAGCTTCACAGAGGTTTCACGAAGGCCAGGCAATAAAACAGGATTCTTGCTGGCAAAAACAACGCTGGAGATAATAAAACCCACGCCTCCCCCAAGTCTTTCAGCCTTCTAGGCTACAAGCCAAGATCAGAGACGCCAAGAATCGAAGCAAGGTCACAGGACTCCCAGTTGATAACTCTCCACAAGACTGTAAGGGCGGGCCTGCCTTTTCAACCCTGCTGAGGAGAACCACACCCAAACCCAGTTGTTGCCAATTCAGGGATGGAAATACCTTTCTAATTGGCCCCTTCTTTGAGCTGCACGTCTCTGCCTCATGTCTATGATAGCCTGTGCGTCTTCATCCAATGAATCCAGGCTACTAGCTGGGGAGAGGCCCCCCTGGGGGGGTCTCAGGCTGCTCTCCCTCCTCCTCTTCCTGATGTTCCTCTCCCCCGTCTGCCTGGTCCTCCCCCTCTTGGTCACTGTCCTCCTCCTCTGGGCATGGATCTGGCAGAGCTCCAGCCGGTCCCTGAGGAGCCTCAGGCTGAATCACAACAGTAGCCCAGCCTACAGAAAGTCTGAGTAAAAGAAGGATTTCACAAGATACACGCTGGTTCTTAAAGGAACAAATGAGTCATACCATGGACATGCAATGGACCAAATATATAGTGTATTGGTTTCAAGTTCTTTGCCTGTGCTCTGCTCCAGAACATAGACCAAAATGACAAGTTAACAATCTTGCCTTGAACCAACCCGAGGCACTAAATGCCCTCAGCTATTCTCTAGTATCCTACAAGCAAAGGGAATAAATAGGATATTTCTTCCTTGGCCACTGGCAACCATTAGGAGTTATAGTTGACTCTATTTCCTTTAATATTAGAACGAAATATGCACTACATATTGTTCTGTCTGGGTGCCCCCAGACTTCAACACCAACTGGAAAAAGCAGCCAGACACGCTGGTAAAAGCAAAAGCACTTTATAGTTTGAAAAATAAACACAGAGAAAAACCTGTTCTTCCCAACAGGCAGGCTATGAGGCTTCACAGCAAAGTCCTGACGGCCAGACAATACAGCAGACTTCTTGCTGGCACACACACCACTGTACAGAATAAGCCCTCACGCCTTTTCCCCCAAGGTTTCAGCCTTCAAGGCCACAAGCCAGAATCAGAGACGCCAAAGATCACAGTCAGGTCCCAGGACTCCCAAAGATAATACTACACAATACAGGAAGGGTGGGTCTGCCTTTTCAGCCTTTCTGGGGAGAACCACACCCAAACCCAGCTGTTACCTATTTAGGACTGGAAGTACCTGGCTAATTGTCCCCTTCGTTGTGCTGCTCTTCTCTGCCTGTGATCGATGATGGCTTGAGCATTTTCATCGAAGGACTCCAGGCTGCTTGCTGGGGAGAGCTCCACCCCGGGGGATTCTGGCTGTTCTCCCTCTCCCTCGGCCTGATATTCCTCCTCCCCTTCTGCCTGGGCCTCCTCCTCCTCCTCCTGTCCCTCCTCCTCCCCCTCTGAGCAGGGAGCTGGCAGAGGTTCAGCCATTCCCTGAGGAGCCTCAGACGGAATCACAACACATATTACCATGTTGCTTAAAGTAGTGTTTGGAGTAATACAATGACTCACAGATTATTATTATTATTATTATTATTATTATTATTATTTTTATTATTATTATTTATTAGATTTGTATGCCGCCCTTCTCCGAAGACTCGGGACGGCTCACAACAGTAATAAAAACAATATAGTAGTGGAAAAAATCTAATATTAAAAAACATATAAAACCCTATCATTATTTAAAAAAAACAAAAAGCCAAACAGCACATTCATACCAAACATAAAACAAAGTATTAAAAAAGCCTGGGGGAAAGGTGTCTCAACTCCCCCGTGCCTGGCGGTATGAGTCTTGAGTAGTTTACGAAAGACAAGGAGGGTGGGTGCGGTTCTAATCTCCAGGGGGAGTTAGTTCCAGAGTGCCGGGGCCACCACAGAGAAGGCTCTTCCCCTGGGGCCCGCCAAATGACATTGTTTAGTCAACGGGACCTGGAGAAGGCCAACTCTGTGGGACCTTATCGGTTGCTGGGATTCGTGCAGTAGGAGGCGGTTCCGGAGGTACTCTGGTCCAATGCCATGTAGGGCTTTAAAGGTCATGACCAACACTTTGAATTATGACCGGAAACTGATTGGCAGCCAATGCAAGCCACGGAGTGTTGAAGAAACGTGGGCGAATCTTGGAAGCCCCACGATGGCTCTCGCGGCTGCGTTCTGCACGATCTGAAGTTATTATTTTTCCCAATGTTTCCCTTGTAAAAATGGACTTTTGCAAAGGATAATGTAAAAGCTATCACAATTTTGCTTGTTGACATGTGGTATTGTGTCAACTGGCTCTTTCCAATCAAAACTTCAAGGTGGGTTACTTTTCTCCCTATGATCTTTTCACTCAAGCATCATAGGAAAGCCTCTGTAGTAACGTTCCTCTACCTTAGCACCTTCCAGTAACTTTGATATGTGAACTTCAACTCCCTGAATTTCCCAGTCAATTTGCTAACCAGAAAATTTTAGGCATTGGCATCCACACATTCTAAACTTGCTAAGATTGAGATGCATTTGCTAAGATTAAGATACACCGGTGTGTAGGAAGGATAGTTCCCTCTGATTATTGGCAAGCCAAAATTTTTACTGCCACACTGTGGGTGTGGCTTATTTTGTGGGTGTGGCTTAATGGTCATGTGACTGGGTAGGAGTGGCTTGCTGGTCATGTGATCAGGTGAGAGTAGCTTGAACGATCATCATCATTCAAGTGAACTGTTAAGTCCTCGACTTACAACCTTACCAGTGTCACTCGCTGGGGTGACAATTTGCTTTGCGTTTCCTGCACACTCTCTTTCCTAATTCAGGCTGGGTAGCTAGGCGAATGGGTGCTGGCAGGAGCATAAATGCTGCCAGTGCCGCTTCCACCCACGCGTTCTGCTTGCACTTCAGGTGGGAAGTGAGTATATCAGTATTGGGTTGCTACATGGACGGAGGAGGATGCAATTCCAGTAGTGAAAATGGAGCTGTGGCAGTGAGATAAGTTAGAACCCACTCCTGGATAATGGGGTACTGAAGAAATATGTGTTAAAATAAGAAGAGTCAGAAATGAATGGGTGCTGAATGAATGTGAACAAACATTGGGTAAGCAATGACAATTTTTTTAAAAGATAAAAAGCTACACGTTGATTGATTGAAGTGTAAATGGTTTTTGTTTGTGTTTGCTTCTTTTTCTTATGCCACTAATTTTTTTTACTTCTATACGCTTTTTTTTTCACTTCTAAAGAGAACAGCATGATATATATATGTGTGTGTGGTGTGTCGAAAACAACAACAACAAAAAATATGAACAGAAGATATAAAACAGGCCATCTCTATGGAGTAATTATTCTTCAAGGAGGAAGCTTTGCCGTAATAAATTTTATGCAGCAGAGGGAATGTCCTCAGCAGAAGAAACTTCATTGTCATTAGTTTTTATTTGTAATTCCTTGTTCAACACATTAAAACTCTAGATACATGAAAGATAATACCAAAAGAGGGAGAAATGTTTCTCACAAAATTTCAGTAGGCCCTAAAGAAATTCCACTATAGTGTTATTACATTTAAAACCAAAAGTAATTGAAAATAATGTTTGTTACAATCTTGGGAACATGATTTTCAGACAACCAAGTACTGTATATCTTTCATACTTTCAAAAGGCATAATATAATGTAGAATTTGATGTCCAGACCACTTGAATCTGTTTCTTCACAATTGCGATCGCTCACACACGCACCATTTTGGCACCTGAATCAAAAAAGATTTGCCATCATTGGTCTAGCCCAGGGGTAGGCAAAGTTGTCTTTTCGATGACTTGCGGACTTCAACTCCCAGAATTCCTGAGCCAATCCTGCTAGCTCAGGAATTCTGGGAGTTGAAGTCCACGTGTCATAGAAGAGTCAACTTTGCCTATCCCCGGTCCAGCCAATCAGCAGTTAGTATTTTCCCTCCAGAATGGAGGATCTGACTGAAGCCTATGTGCTTCAACCTGAGAATTTAACAGTGACCTTATTTCTCGTAACATGCCTAGGTTTTGCTTTTACTATCTGTAAAATACATCTATCCATACCAGCTTTGCAATAATTTGTTCTTGTTGTAGTTTTTATTTGCTCTCTCGCTCTCTCTCTCTCTTCATATTCCTTTTGTTTTTGAGTTGGCTCTATGGCTCTAATAAAATATTTTGTCTTGTCTGGAAGAATTTGAAAAATAATACATCTATGAGATGATGTGTCCACAAGATCCAGTTCTACAATATTTGGAGCAGACACAGGTCAAAACTGATAGGTTTTTAGAGATATCTGTAAGTGGAGCAAAAAATGAGGATTAAAATTTACTTCTCACTGAAGGCAGGTTCTCGGTACAAACAAAAAATAGCAAAGCACAAATGTGAACAAATGTTGACCTTTTATTGTTCCTGAAACCTTTGGATTGTGTAAGATGCTGGATGGCTGTAGAAATGTAGCAGAGGAAAGAAGGAAGGAAAGAAAGACATTTGCAGTAACAGTAGTAATTTGCATATTCAAAAAAAAGAAAAAGAAAAAAGAATACAGTGGAACCCCGACATAAGAGCTGCTCTACTTAAGAGCAACTCGAGATAAGAGCTGGGAGGGGAGAGATATTTTTGTTCTACTTACAAGCCCAAATTCGAGATACAAGCGCCAAGGAGCTGTCTCCTGAAGCCAAACGCTAACTTCCGCGTTCGGCTTCAGGAGACAGCTGCGAAGCGGCGCGCATGTTTTAAAAGGTTGCAGCCGGCCTGGGGGGCTTGGGGGGGGGGGCTTGCAGCTTTCTTTCTTGCTCTTTTTCTTTCTCTCTTTTACCTTCCCTTCCTCTATTTCTTCTTTTCTTTCTCCTTCCCACCTTCTTCCCTCCCTTCACTCATTCCTCTCTTACTCTCCCCTTTCATAAGTTTCCTTGCTTCCTTCCTCTGTTCCTGTCCCTTCCCTCTTTCCTTCCTTCCTTCCTTCCCACCCTCCGTCCATTCATTCACCCATTCCTCTCTTGATCGCTTAAAGCCGGTCCCTGGTGCAAAAAGGGTTGGGGACCTCTGTCCTACAGGATTGGGTGGCAGAGAAGTTGAACATATGTAAATTTAAAAGTTTAAGAAAGTTTACAAGTTAAGTGAAAGAAACTTCATTATTCATTTATATGTACATGTACATTTCTTCATTAAAAACATGTCTTTCTGCATAATTTAGACTAACTTTGTGAGTTTTTTGAGGGCTGGAACCAATTAAAATTATTTACATTAATTCCTATGGGGAAAAGTCGTTCGAGATAAGAGCTGCTCGACTTAAGAGCCCAGGTCCGGAACGAATTAAACTCGTATCTCGAGGTACCACTGTATACCAATTTCTGATCCCTTCTTACATTCCCTTTAAAAGTATGCTTAAAAGCTATCCCAACTATAAACAGTGTGCTACTTTCCCTCCAATTCTCATGCTTTTAAACTCTAATAACTAGCTTTTGGATTGTTGAAGACATACATTCTTTTTCCGATTCTTGTAGAATTTCAATTAGCTTCCAAGAAAAGTAGGAAATTGGCATAAGAGGGCACAAGACCCCCCACCGCATATGAATACAAATAGTGTCGGCCACAAGCAATTTTCTAAATGGCAATTTGGTGTTTTAAACATCTTAAATCTTTTGAAAGAAACACGTCCAGCATCAACATTTGACTCATCTATTCCTCTATAAGTAGTTAACAGAGACTTTAATCAAAGTTGTATTTCAGTACGGCCTGCCCGCCATATTTAGATTTATTAGCTCTTTACCACAGAGCAACAATGAAGTGTTGCAAGGGAAGCATTCTAGGCCAAGTCCTTGCCAAAATTCTCCATTATATTCTCTTCTGATTCACTTTTCTGTCTCTTTCCACCTCTAACCTCAGAAGCCAGTTAACCAAGGAAAACTTCAAACCACAATCTTCACGGACTAGAGGTGGGCATTATTTGAGGTATATGCTTTGGATATACGGCGGGGTGGCGCAGCAGGTAGAGTGCAGTACTGCAGGCCACTGAAGCTGACTGTAGATCTGAAGGTCAGCGGTTCAAATCTCATCACTGGCTCAAGGTTGACTCAGCCTTCCATCCTTCCGAGGTGGGTAAAATGAGGACCCGGATTGTGGGGGCAATAGGCTGGCTCTGTTAAAAAGTGCTATTGCTAACATGGTGTAAGCCGCCCTGAGTCTAAGGAGAAGGGCGGCATAAAAATTGAATAAATAAATAATAAATAAATAAATAAAAGTGTGAGCCAAGCACCTTTCTGTTGTTCACCAAAATAGCCTTTTTCATCATTTATGCCTGAGCATCAGATACCTGCCTGTGGCAGGTGCAACATATAAAATTGCTTCCTTTGGGGCAAATACAATCAAATTATTAAAACGTTTGAAGTGAAGGGCCATTAAAAATGAATGTAAGATAATTTTATCAGCAGTTTCCCAAAAGCTATTTTCTACTTTAGTCCTATCATTCTAATGCTTTTAGTTATGCCTGACTAAAATAATAGAATTAGAACAGTCAGATCACTTTGTGTTATCCAAGTGCTGGCAAAAAGCGAGACATTTCTACAACTTGAGGAAAGACCCCGAAAGTTGGACTCAGATTTCAGCAGAGAGGCTGTTCCATGTGGTAGGACCAGCTTTGAAACCCTCCCCCCCCGTTCTGTCTGGGTCACTCTGGAAGCTATGACCAACCCAAAAAGATAAGCCAGACACACCGGTAGAATCCAAACACAGTTTTACAATGGTAAAGAGAAAAGAAGCCAACAGAAAATGTCCTTACAAATCAGGAAAACACTGGAACTCCAAATGGATACATGAAGGCAATTGTTCATACAAAAACACAGGATTTTTGATGCCAAGACGAGGCTGTAGATAACAGACATACACCTCCCACGGGTCTTCAAGACTGCTGGGACACGAGCCAGGAACAGAAATGCTGAGAGCCAATGCAGATTACAGCAACCTCACTCTGATAACACTCCACACTGTCGAAAGAGTTTGCCTCCCTTATAAACCCTTCCCTGCTAATGAGGACCACACCCAAGCCCTGGTGTTCCTCATTCAATGCTGATAATATCTATTCAGTTGCTGCCTCCTTTGATCTATGCGTCTCTGTTGCATATTAATTATAGCTTGTGCCTCATCATCCAATGACTCTAGAGACTCCAAGCTACTTGCTGGAGAGAGCCCCTCCCCAGGACTCCCAGGCCCCTCTTCCTCGTCACTTTCCTCTTCGCTCTCATCCTCCCCCGGGCATGGAGCCAGCAGAGACGCAGCTGGTCTTTCATCTGACTCAGGCTGAACCACAACACCCCCCCTTTCTTTGATCACCACAAAATGACAATACCTTACAGCTAGAACCCGTAGTATGACATCATTACCGGACATTTCACCCTTAGACTATCCACGATTGACCTCTCCAGGTTCCTAAAAAGTCAGTAAGGGGTGTACATAAGTGCACTAGCCTGCCTTTCGGCCCCTGTCCAATTGTCTCTCCTTATCTCATATATCATATATCTTTTCTTCCTTTCATATATCTTCTCCTCTATTTTTATATCTTTTCTTTATATATAATACCTCATGTCTATCCTCTTCAATATGTATTGTGTATTGGACTAACTAACTAACTAACTAACTAACTAACTAACTAACTAACTAACTAAATAAATAAATAAATAAATAAATAAATAAATATGCATTCTTTGTGGCATAATATTCCTTTAATAAAAATGTAATTCTTTGTTATTAGTGCAGTGATTACTGAGACTCTCAGGCTAAATCCTATTTATCACTGTGATGTGAAGTCAGCCACAATTTGTAGTAATTAAAAGTAGGCAGTTTACATTCTTATTTTCCTCCCATTCTCCATTGCTCCAACAACAAATTTCTCAGCTAAATGCACAATAGTTTCCTTACAAATAGTTCCCTGGGGAGTTTTCTTTATTTCAAAAAAACCTTCTTACATGATATTATTTTGTTGATCCATCAGGAAAAAGGATGCTGCACCACTAATGGAATTGCCTTGTTTTTCAAGTGTGTTGTAGAAATTGTTGTAAGATGTAAGCTAAGTAAGGCACAAGAGAGAACTGATTCCAAGGCCTAAATCTTAAGAAGTCTTCATTAATTAGCCCTGGAGGAACATTGTTAATACTCATAAAGGCAAGACAAAGAATTTTCAGAAGCTCAGAGAACTTAATGCACAATTTACTGTCTGTTACTGTACTCCAATGACTAGACAACCAAAGTCTAAAGCAAACTAGTTGGGACTGATAGTTTCAAAGATCATCTTGGTTGATGACTGATGTTTCTTAAAGATCCCACAGATATTTTTAAAGCCTCAGACTTCTGAATGGCTGAAGGGTCCGATAACATTTTGTTGTTTTCAGAGAAAGGATACTGTCTGAAATAAAAAATAACTAGGATTTATTGGTGTCTATGGATTCATGATACTGCGAAGTTCTCCTACCCTAAAAGAATACCAGGTTATCTTTGGTCAGAAAATTAACACTTTGATTTAAATATTTATAATTTTTTGTAAAAACTTTCTATTTAGAATAGTATAGAATAGAATGGAATGGTATGGATTTGAATATTTTATTTGGCCAAGTGTGATTAGACACACAAGGAATCTCTAGTACAGAAGCTTTCCATGTACATACAAAACAGCAGAGTAATAATAATCATAATAATAGCAATAAGAGGGGGCAGTAAAAAGTATAATAATGGTACTGATTATTTTTTCAGCCTCCCTTTGACCTACACAATATGTTTTTTCAGGTGTCCTATCTGTTGGTGTCTGTTTAGTTGCTATAATAAACCAGTATAGCAATTAAAGATATTTCACCAGAAGAGCCCAAAGATATTTCACCAGAAGAGCCCTTCACTCCTCCACTCGAAACAGAATACCCTACGAAAATAGACTAATAATCCTGGGCCTTGAAAGCCTAGAACTACGGCACCTAAAACACGATTTGAGTATTGCCCACAAGATCATATGCTGCAACGTCCTACCAGTCAATGACTACTTTAGCTTCAACCGTAATAACACAAGAGCACGCAACAGATTCAAACTTAATACGAACCGCGCCAAACTTGACTGTAAAAAATATGATTTCAACAATCGAGTTATCGAAGCGTGGAACTCATTATCTGACTCAATTGTGTCAACCCCTAGCCCCCAACACTTCTCCCTTAGACTCTCCACGATTGACCTCTCCAGGTTACTAAGAGGCCAGTAAGGGGCGTACATAAGTGCACTGGAGTGCCTTTCGTCCCCTGTCCAATTGTCTTTCCTTTCTTTCACCTATCTTATATATTCTCTTCCTGTCATATATCCTCTCCTCTAAGTTCACTTTCACCCTCTTTTATATTATCACATGTCTATTTTTCTTCCTATGCATTTGTGTATTGGACAAATGAATAAATAAAAATAAAATAAATAAATAAATAAATAAATAAGGAAATTATAACAGTGCAAACGACAGACTCAATACTTCTTTTGTAAAACTGCAACTACTACTCCTGGACAGTCTGAAGTTGACACACAAAGAACATTCTTTTTGATGATTTTCTAATGATAGGTGATAATTTCAAATCCTGGGAGATTATAGAACCTTAAAACTTGAAGAACTGTACTATTGATACTGTGCTGTTTAATATAAGAGGTGGTAGAATAGAAGGGCTCCACTGTCCACTCTAAATTTAAGCATGTTCAGCTCTAGATTGTTCCAGCTGCACCAAAGGGCCACTTGTTCAACCTCCTCTCTATAGGTAGGCTCATCACTATCTTGAATGAGACCAATGACAGTTATATTGTCTGAAACCTTCACTGCTATAGAGATGAGCAATGGAGTGCAGACAGTATTGAGGTACACTTGTGCTGAATGTCCAAAGTGCTTGGTGTTATTTTCCTTAGCTTCACTTGTTGCTTCCTATATGTCAAAAAGCTAGTAATCCTCTTACAAGTCTGGAGAGGCACAGCTAGCTGAATCAGTTTAGAGTGAAGAGTTCCTGGAATGATAGTGTTATTGAATGCTGGGCTGAAAACAAAAAGAACCTATGCATAGATCCTTACATCATCATGGCATCATCACATGATGTATCATGACTTTTTCTACCTTTGCTAAACCAAGTTTAGGCATGGCCAGTGCTTGATACATATGACCCATGGGCCATGAGTTTTACAGTCTTGTATTAGAGCCTTCTATTAAAAGCATGGTCTTCACATATTTTGACCAAAATACAAACATATTTCTTAACTATGGTTCTTTTATTGTTGTATGTCTCCAGGAAGTTATGTTCTGGCCTATAATGAATACAAAGTTTAAGCAAATTTGTCATGGTGATGAACACTAAATGCCTAAATAGTTCATTCAATTATTATCACTTCACATTTATGTCTGATTTGAAACACATTACTTTTAATATTAATGAGTTTTGTTTGTAACCAAATATTTGGAAATTGTATAACACCCAAATGTCTGTGTTAATGAACCAGAAAACAAAACAAAACAAAATAAAATACATGAGACTCTTAGTTACATATACAAATTGATTTCTGGACAATTATTGTGGTCATATTATGATTCTGCACCTGTGTTATAGCTAAATCCCCACTGACACTTAGATGTTTATCTTGTGTAAGATTATATTACCCTAATATTATACTGTGAAGTATATAATATTGATATTTTTATTTAAATTACATTATTTACAAGTGCAGATACAGTGGTACCTCTACTTAAGAACTTTTCTAGATAAGAACCGGGTGTTCAAGCTTTTTTTTGCCTCTTCTTAAGAACTATTTTCTACTTAAGAACTCGAGCCCGAAAAAATTTCCAAGGAAATTTGAGAGCGGCACGAAGGCCCGGCCAGTTTCATTCCATTTCTCTCTCTGGAGCAGTGTATGGGAGGCACGTGCTCCGCCTCGTCACATCAGAGTCCCTCTTTTTTTTTTTAAGCCTTAAAGTTTTGGATTTTTTTTATTCCTCTCACCTCACCTTCTTCCTTCAGCAGCGACTGTCCTCCTCCTCTTCCTCCTCCTCCCATCCAAACTCCAAGTTTTTCTTTCCTTCCTAATGGGTTTGCATGCATTATTTGCTTTTACATTGATTCCTATGGGAAAAATTGCTTCTACTTAAGAACTTTTCTACTTAAGAACGTCACGGAACAAATTAAGTTCTTAAGTAGAGGTACCACTGTACTTTCATAGAGGCAAAGAGCAGTCCAATTAAGTATCGTACTGTAGCAGGGGTGAAATGCTCTTGGTTCCCTCATGCCTATGGGTCATAGAGCTAGTCGCAAAGGCAGTGTGAGGCTCGCCCACATGCCAGAATGTCACTACAGTGATACCTCATCTTACAAACCCCTCGTCATAAAAACTTTTCGAGATACGAACCCGGGGTTTAAGATTTTTTTGCCTCGTCTTAAAAACCCTTTCTGTCTTACGAACCTCAGCCCGGGTCCGTGGGCTCTCTTACTGCACCTGCGCTCTGACTGCCGAAGGGATTCCCCTGCCTTGTGACTGTCACTGCCGGGAATTCCCATTTGCTTGCATGGGAATTCCCCGCTGGAATTCCCCGCCCCCTTTTGCTTGCACCTAAGGTGGGGAACGCTGGAGCTGCCCCACTTCCCTGCTTCCCATTTCCCCTTTCCACTTTCCCCTCTAGCCCTCCGCTTCCTCTGCTCCCTGCAACCGCCCCATCCTGCTGCCAAAATCCCCCTAGCCTGCTGCTTCCTTTGCCCCATCTTGCTTCTAAAATCACTGCTCCAAAAGCTTCCTATCTTGCCGCAAATTCACCCAAAAATCACCCCTCCAAAAGCTTCCTATCTTGCCCCAAATTCACCCAAAAATCACCCCTCCAAAAGCTTCCTATTGTTCTGCCGGGGTCTCTGATAGGAGCCTCGTGAAAATTCAAGGGGACAAATTGCAGACACATACACGTTTGAAAATTCAAAATTATGTTCTTTATCACAAAATTCAAAATAAACTAAGCACCCTTTTGTATTGCAAAGAGCACTCGTCCCAAAACAGCCGGGTAGTCTGTACAATTTCCCTTAAGCAGTCATTAAGTACTTAGCTAGCAGCTGTGAAGAAACTTCACACCCCTTCTTCTTCCAATGAAGTGAGACACACACACACACACGTTGCTCTGTTTTGGTTTCAAAGACGTGAAAAATCAACGAAGTCCAGAAAACAGCAACACACAATTCCTGAAGAACTGCGATCAGATACTCTATCACAACGGCCAAACCCACATGCTGCTATTTATAGCAGCAGCCCTAATTACTGGAGCCCCACCCAACCACAGGTGGCCTCATTTTCTCTTGTAATAATCCTTCAGTTGTTGTCTCCTATGCATCACTCCAAGGATGATACAGATGATTGATCTCCTCCTGGGCTGTCTGCCAAACTCCCCTCTTCCCTGTCACTCATGCTTCCTTGGTCAGAGGAGGCTTCATCGGCAGATTCCATCGGGAGAAAAACAGGCCTGCGGCATGTGGATATCTCCCCCCCATCCACCTGCACATTCCTTGGGGCAGGAGCTGGGCCAGAGCTAACCACAACACCTATCTTGCCCCAAATTCCCCCAAAATTCGCCCCTCCAAAAGCTTCCTAAGCCACCCCAAATCACTTCCAAAGTCTTCCGAACTCACCTCTCCTTTCAAAATGCCTCGTTTCTCCTTGCTGCCTTTACTTCACTCCATTTGCCTTCATTAGTACCTCAATTTGGGTGGCATAGGAAGCGTCTGGAGGGGCGATTTTTGAAGGAATTTGGGGCAAGACAGGAAGCTTTTGGAGTGGTGATTTTTGGGGGAATTTCGGACAAGATAAGAAGCCTTTGTTAGGACCTCCATTCCTCACTTCTCCTCCCTGTCTGTCTCAACTCCGTTAGCCTTTACTTTGTCCGCCTGCTGCTTTTTCTTTAAGCCTTAAAGTTTGGATTTTCCTAATGGGTTTGCATGCATTACTGTATTTGCTTTTACATTGATTCCCTATGGGAAACAATGTTTCATCTTATGAACTTTTCACCTTACGAACCTCGTCCTGGAACCAATTAAGTTCATAAGACAAGGTATCACTGTATTTGGGTTATTTCATGCTCTATGCATGCACAGAACAGTTTGCGCATGTGTAGAGGGTTAAATAACCCAAATGACAGCATCCAGATGGGTGGGCAGAACCTTGCACTGCCTTCGTGACTGGCTCTCCAACAACCCACAAGCATGAGCAAACTTGGAGCATTTTACCCCTGTACTGTAGTACTTGTACAATCCTGTATTTTTTTTTAAAGGCTGCAGGTTATTTAAAAATTCTGTTCTTCTCCATGAAATCTCTCCATCCATCTATTGCATTTGATATGCTTGAATCTTTTTGAAATAACTTTCCCATACTATACAATACAATACACTCAGTGATCGCTTGTGTGTATTATACCTTGACAGCTAATCAGCTATGACTAGGAGCCACTTACAGCTTAATCTTCCAATTCCCTTTGAAAATGATATAAATGGGAGCCCCTCAGGATATTTGGTGATAGTGGATTCTATTTTTACATGATGATAGTGAATTGTTTTTAGAGTTGTGGTGCACAGTGGTTAGAATGCAGTACTGCAGGTTAACTCACTGCTCACCCCAGGAGTTCGATTTGGAGCAGCTCAAGGTTGACTCAGCCTTCTATCCTTTTATTCTTTCAAGATTAGTTAAATGAAGACCCAGACTGTTGGGGACAATACACAGTGATACATTGTCTTACGAATTTAATTGGTTCCAGGACAAGGTTCGTAAGGTGAAAAGTTCGTAAGACGAAGCAATGTTTCCCACAGGAATCAATGTAAAAGCAAATAATCCATGCAAATCCTTCAGGAAAATCCCAAACTTTAGAAGGGAGGTGAACAGAGGCCAGGGAGGAGCAGCGAAAGGGGGCGGTTGAAAGAAGCAAGGCTAGGCTAAAGGGTGAGTGGGAAGGAAGAAAGGCAAGGGGGCGCCCCTCCCTTTTCTTTCTTCAAAAGACATCCTTTCAGTGCCTCTGCAAGCATTCTGTTCTCCTAGCTTTGTTAATGCAAACTGTTTCCATCTCCAAGCCGCCCCTCCCTTTTCTTTCTTCAAGACACCCTTTCAGTGCCTCTGCAAGCACTCCATTCTCCTAGCTTTGTTAATGCAAACTGTTTCCATCTCCAAGCCACCCCTCCCTTTTCTTTCTTCAAGACACCCTTTCAGTGCCTCTGCAAGCACTCCATTCTCCTAGCTTTGTTAATGCAAACTGTTTCCATCTCCAAGCCGCCCCTCCCTTTTCTTTCTTCAAAAAAAAAAAAAGAAAAGAAACCCCTTCATCCCAGCAGCAGTGGCTTGCGTTTGTAAGGTGAAAATAGTTCGGAAGAAGAGGCAAAAAATTCTTAAACACCGGGTTCGTATCTCGAAAAGTTCGTTAGAAGAGGCGTTCGTAAGACGAGGTACCACTGTATTAACTCTGTAAACTTAGAGGAGGCTGTAAAGCACTGTGAAATGGTAAATAAAACTAAGTACTATTGCTATCACTATTTTAAAGTACGTGATATGAAAAGAAATGCAGTCTTTATTGGATTTGAATCTCGCACAATGGATGGCTTAGAATTAACAACAGGAGGGAAGAAAAAAAGATATATGCTGCTATGAAAATTTTTGAAAACCCATGTATCCAAGTCTATTGAAACATTCTTATTTTCATTTCATTAGCTTATGGAATTTTGGCAAAAAATTCAAAGCTCACAACCTCTGGAGGCAGGCAGTTCCACTGGTTTATTGTTCATACTGTTGAAAAACCAGGCCGGCTGCGATGTTTTAAAACACGCGCGCCGCTTCGCAGCTGTCTCCTGAAGCCGAACGCGGAAGCGAGTTTTTTGGTTGTTGCACGGATTAATTGACTTTACATTGTTTCCTATGGGAAACAATGTTTCGTCATACGAGCGTTCCGACTTACGAGCCTCCTTCCGGAACCAATTAGTCTCGTAAGTCGGGGTTCTACTGTATTCCAATTGTGGTTTTATCAAGGCCGTATAAAATGGTACCAGCACTTCATGTGAGCTTGATTCTATCCCTCTGTTAATACACCTAGGATTGCATTGGGGTTTTTGGTGGCTGCAGCCTCATATTTAAGTGACTGTCCTCTAGGATACAAGAGCCTTCTCATAGTTACTGCTATTGAGCCAAAATGTAATCTAATCTGTACATTTGGTTTTTGTTGCCTAAGTGTAAAAATCTTACTTTTCTTTACACTGAATTTCATTTTTTTAGATAGGGCCTATTGTTGAAGTCTGTCGAGATCCATCTGGATCTTGAGCCTATACAGTGGTACCTCATCTTATGAACGCCTCTTCTAACAAACATTTCAAGATACAAACCCGGTGTTTAAGATTTTTTTGCCTCTTCTTCCGAACTATTTTCACCTTACGAATCCAAGCCGCTACTGCTGGGATGAAGGGGTTTCTTTCCCCCCACTTTTTTGAAGAAAGAAAAGGGAGGGGCGGCTTGGAGGGGGAAAGAGTGCATTTAAAAAACTAGGAGAACAGCCGTGCTTGCAGGCACTGAAAGAGTGTCTTTTGAAAAAAGAAAAGGGAGGGGCGGCTTTGGAGGGGGAAAGAGTGCATTTAAAAAACTAGAACAGCCGTGCTTGCAGGCACTGAGTGTCTTTTGAAGAAAGAAAAGGGAGGGGCGCCCCCTTGCCTTTCTTCCTTCCCACTCACCCTTTAGCCTAGCCTTGCTTCTTCCACCCGACCCCTTTAGCTGCTCCTCCCTGCCCTCTGTTCGCCTCCGTTCTAAAGTTTGGGATTTTCCTGAAGGATTTGCATGGATTATTTGCTTTTACATTGATTCCTATGGGAAACATTGTTTCATCTTACGAACTTTTCACCTTATGAACCTCCTCCTGGAACCAATTAAGTTCGTATCATGAGGTACCACTGTATTTTGAGATGTTGGCTATTACTATTACCTTGATGCCATCTGCAGTTTTGATGAGCACCCCTTCTATTCCCTCATCTAAATCATTTATCAATATCTTGAAAGCCTAACATAGAACCTTGGAGTACCTCACTACTTGTTTCACTCCATGTAGATGTAGTTCCATTAAGGACAACACTTCGAGTGCAGTTTCTCAGCCAGTTAAAGATCCATCTGATTGTGAAACTGGCTATCCCATGTTTTTCTAGTTTACCAAGACAATAATATACCCATTGCTACTATAATTGACCGTCCATCTATCATTCTTGAATAGATAGATGACAACCAAAGATCATATAATTTATATCTAAGCAGGCAATTGTTAAGGAAGGCAACACTATTATATTGGACCTCAGAAGAGATAACTTTTTAAAGAAGTGATTGGCTGAAAAGGTTGCATGGGCAAAATGTATCTTCTGAACACTTTGCTCAAATCACAATAATAAATAATCAACAAAAATGTATACAGCAAGTCAGAAAAGATATTAGCAAGTATATAAAAAGAAGCTAAAAGAAAAAAGCAATCTTGTTCTGAAATTAAAATCTTACTCATATAAACAGAACAGAAATGAACAAAGTTTTTCTCTAAAAATTACAAGAGAATTAAAAAGGGATTAATTCTAAAAGGAGAAATATCAATATTAAAAATACATATTTTTATGCACATCAATGATGGGAAACTGCTTAGAAGAAATGGATCATTGGATAATCAAGAATAAGAGGAATGTTAAAAGAAGACATGGAGATTCAAAGGAACTACAGATTTGTGTACATGTGTGTCTACACAATATAGATGCTCTCTATATAGAGTATATAGTGATGGAGATGGATATAAAGAGAGACAGACAGACAGATAAATAACATTTCTTTTCACTGTTAATGAAGTATATAACTAAACCTATTTTTTTATTATCCATAAAACCTGGTAGCTGATGTAAATAGTTGTGATAGAAGCCAACGTTCATTATAGATGAATTGAAACAACAACAACAACAACAACAATCTGGTCCAAATAGTGTTCAAGAATATCTGACTATTACTGACTAGAGATTGACCATTTTCCAAAATTTTTTTTTTAAAAAAAATCTAAATTATCCAAAGCAAGGTCCTTTTCTCAATAGGCAGGAAAATGTGAAAATAGGCAATTACTTTTTACAAAAAGAATTTAGCAATCACTTAATCTACATGTCTGTTCTTAGCAAACTGATGGGAAACAAATTACAGTGGTACCTCGTGATACGAACCCCTCGTGATACGAACCTGGGGTTCGGAAATTTTTTGTCTCTTCTTATGAACTTTTTTCAGCTTACGAACCCACCACAAATCGCAAAATGGCACTCCGCTGGGCGCCGCCGCCCGGCTGTCACCTTTTAAAACAGCCGGGGGGCTTCTTGGCGTTCTTCCGAACACCGAACCCGGAAGCTTTGACGTCACAAAGACGTCCTTCCTGATCGGCTGAAATGTGGCCTCCAGGAAGGATGTCTTTGTGATGTCAAAGACGGGTGCTTCTCGGCGGCCTCCGGAACCCAAACCCGAAAAGTTCGGGTTTGGATTCGGGAGAACGCCGAGAAGCCCCCCGGCTGTTTTAAAAGGTGACAGCTGGACGGCGGTGCCCAGCGGAGCACCATTTTGCAATTTTTTCCCCTTTACACGAATTAATTGCTTTTACATTGTTTCCTATGGGAAACAATGTTTCATCTTACGAACCTACTTCCGGAACCTATTAAGTTTGTAAGACGAGGTATTACTGTATTATTATATATCAATAATCAAAGATGGAGAGATGGCAACATTATGGAACACAGACAAGCCAAACCTTATATTGCCAAACCCTAAGAAATAAGAGAAAGATATTTCACTATCACTGCTCTAAATAGTAGACTCTGATCTGGACTAGAAGAATTCTCCATCCAGTCATTTTGAACACTGCCATTTGAAAGTGAACAGTCAGAAGACCAGAGACACTGCCAAGAAATATATAGTTGAATTAAGGCTCCTTGAGAAAAACCTGCTGAAGGAAACCTGGCCTGATCAGATATCGTAATGCCAAGATAGGATCAAAAGCTGCCGGGCACAACAAAGCCTACAGAAATAGTACTGCTCCATGAAGATACCATAACTCCATTCTGACAGATTGTAGCTAGAAGAACATTTGTGATATTTGTCTCTGGTTCGTCTTCTGACTTCCCACCTCATTTACTCCTTCAGACACTGCTGTCCCAGTAATCTTATTTTTGTGTTGTGACCTGATTTGTGTAATATTAGCTTGACAGATTTATACAGGAAATAACCCAGGAAATAAGCTGTTGCTCACAAGACCAGAGTGATGACAACATTTTGGGTGTTATAACTACATGAGAATATTTTAGCTTTTTTCCTGCTTGGGTGCTTTCCACTTGTATGAACCTCAGCTGCTAGGATTCTCAATAATGGGCATTATTAAGCTGTTACCAAATGATGTAATGATGATAAAGAGAATTAAGTCGAGGGGAAAGCTATAAATGGGGACTAGTCAACATAGCTATGTATTATCTTTACAATCAGAGGTAGCATAACTTACAAGACCAATCTATAAAGAAACTGTACTACAGACAGTTCTAGTTTAATGACTGCATTGATTAGTGACCCTTAAAAACAGTGAAGATAATAAAGAAATAACCTTACAAACAGTAAATCAAAGGAAAGCTGAACTAAGATCATTGTAACGGTTGTAACCAGTTTGCTTAACAACCAAGTTGCTGCCCCCAGTTGTGGTTGTTACATTAGGACTACCTGTACTGAATTTGTGTGGTCAACTTCTAGTAGGTTTATTTATTTATTCAATTTTTATGCCGCCCTTCCCCTTAGACTCAGGGCAGCTTACAACATGTTAGCAATAGCACTTTTTAACAGAGCCAGCATATTGCCCCCACAATCCGGGTCCTCATTTTACCAACCTCGGAAGGATGGAAGGCTGAATCAACCTTGAGCTGGTGATGAGATTTGAACCGCTGACCTTCAGATCTACAGTCAGCTTCAGTGGCCTGCAGTACAGCACTCTACCTGCTGCGCCACCCCGGCTTTTTAGGGAGCAAAGATTATAGTCTTTCATATGATACGGCATATTGCTTCTTCATTCATTCATTCATTCGATTTTTATGCCGCCCTTCTCCTTAGACTCAGGGCGGCTTACAACATGTCAGCAATAGCACTTTTTAACAGAGCCAGCATATTGCCCCCACAATCCGGGTCCTCATTTTACCCACCTTGGAAGGATGGAAGGCTGAGTCAACCTTGAGCCGGTGATGAGATTTGAACCGCTGACCTACAGATCTACAGTCAGCGTTAGTGGCCTGCAGTACAGCACTCTACCTGCTGCGCCACCCCGGCTCCTTATGTTCTTCATTTAACAAAGAGGCAAGGATAATATATTGTGGAGAATATTGGTTGCTTAACGGAGGTTCAAATTAATGCCAGGCTTACAAAGGGCATTTATGTCCTTTAAAGCACTTTCAACTGTGACAAAACATAATTTCTCCCATTGCCATCACATGATACTTATCTGGATCCTTGGCAACCTGTTCACTCTTACAGCCAATTCTAAACTGCCCTGTAATCATGTCATTACCATTTTGCAATTTTCTTTACCAGTATCCCCAGAAAGTCAATGGGGAACTTTATCAGTTAATGACTGGTTTGCTCAATGAACAAGATTTCAGTCTCAATCGTGGTTAAGCAAGGACTATGTGCACCTTCATAGTTGGAGGCTTGAGGATTTACAAAGCATTTTAACTGAGTTTCCTATTATTTTATCTCAAAGCAATTAAAAAACATTGACACAATAGATAGAAAAATCTTTTGCTTTGTATTTATCACCTTTTATGAATGCATCTTTTTAATAACTGGTAAAATACTCAACTTCGACCTGTGTATATAAATAAATATAGTTATTGTATCCTACTGAACTCTGCTAAATTGAACAAATGAACACTGAGCAAACTTGAATTGAGCTGTCCTATTTAAGACCAAAGGAATTCTATTTAAAATGACTGTGTTAATATTTGAAAAATGGTTACCTTCTTCTCAATCAGAGGTGGGACTCAGCAGATTCTGACTAGTTCTGAAGGCCTGGTAGTGGAAATAGTTTAGAGAACCGGTAAATACCATCCCTGACTGGTTCCACCCATCTGTTCTCTGCCTCCTGAGTCCCAGCCTGTTCTGTCTGGGTCACTCCGGAAGCCAAGACCAACCCAAAAAGAGAAGCCAGACACACCGGTAAAAGGCAAAGGCAGTTTATAAAATTCAAGAAAAACACAGGTAACAGAAAATGTCCTTACAAACAGGAAAACGCTGTATCTTCAAATATATCCACGAATGCAAAAGTCCATGCAGCAATACAGGATTCTTGCTGCCAAGACGAGGCTGTAGATAGCAGACCTACACTTCCCACGGGTCTTCCAAACTGCTGGGCCACAAGCCAGGAACAGAGATGTCGAGAACAAAGCAGGTCACCGTAACTCCAATTGATAACACTCCACATGGCTTCAAGGGCTTTAAACTCTGCTAAGGAGGACCATACCCAAGCCCAGCTGTTCCTAATTCAGTGCTGATAATACTTCTTTAATTGCTCCTTTCTTTGATCTGAACGTCTCTGTCGCATGTCAATGACGGCTTGTGCTTCATCACCTAATGACTCCAAGCTACTGGCTGGGGAGAGCCCCCCCCCGGGGCTCTCATGCTGTTCTCCTTCGTCCCATTCCTGCCTTTCCTCTCCCCCGTCCGACTGCTCAGCCCCCTCCTCTTTGCTGTCATCCTCCTCCGGGCATGGAGCCAGCAGAGACACAGCCGGTCCCTGAGCAGCCTCAGGCTGAACCATAACACAGCCGATAAGGAGAAAATGGGGATTTTGCAGTAACCTTCCCCTGGAGTGGAGTAGGAATGGATATTTAGCAATAGCAATATCATGTAGATTTATATACCACTTCAGCAGTTTACAGAATCAGCCTATTGTCCCCAACAATCTGGGTCCTCATTTTACCCACCTTGGAAGGATGGAAGGCTGAGTCAATCTTGAGCTGGTGGTGAGATTTGAACTGCTGAATTACAGCCAGCAATTGTAGCTGAATTAGCTTGTAGTGCTGCACTCTAACCACTGCGTCACCCCGGCTTTTACAGTACAATATTACTGTACAATATCCTTCCCCTGCCATGCCCGCCAAGCCATATCACACCCACAGAACCAATAGTAATTTTTTTGAATCCCACCACTGCTCTCAATCAATTTATTTAGAAAGTGTTTTGACTGAATTATCAGAGAGCTCCTATTGGAAATTCCTGAAATGCAATATAAAATTGGATTGATCCTTGTCTTATGCTACAAGGCAATCCATCTGAAGACAGGATGCTCAATTGACTTGCACTCATTTTTATTATGATTTATTCATAGTCTCGTTAAAAATATTCAAGCATTACAACTGCATCACAGCATCGTAGACATTAATTTGCTTGTCATACGAAGGGATATGATGGTTTTTAAAAAAGGCCTTTGGCTGTGACAGCCAAATCATGGAAGATAATGCTGGTAAAAAGCTGTGATGTCCAGTTTTATAGCATTGGGCCATTTTATAAATAAAACAAAATAAATAAAAATAAAATAAATTTCTAATCCCTTCACCCCCTATCAAAGTAAGTTTTAATGCCTATGGGAACCTGCCCCCTTTTCATTAAAATATTGTAGAGGTATAATACATTTTTTCCCCTTCAATTGTATTTGATTCTTGAAGTTTGCCAGAACAAGTCCCTACAGTTTTGTGGAAAGATTTGAGAAGTGCTTTGTCATTGCTTCTTTCCATTGGTTGAGAGAAGAAGACTGGCCCAAGATCACCCAAATGGCTTTGTGCCTATGGAGAGCCTCACAATCTCCCAATTTAAGCTTAATGCCTTAAAGCCAAACAAACTAAATCAGATCACACAAGAAAGGAGGTGGTGTTGCACTGTATATAAAGGACCACTGTGTAGCTACAGAGCTACAAGTAACCAAGGAAGAAAACACATTAGAATGCATATGGGTCAACATAAAAGAAAAAAAAGAATGACATAACAATAGGAGTTTACTACAGACCATCAAACCAAACAGAAACAATAGATGACCTTTTTAACAACCTGCTAAAGAACATATACAAAAAACCCCGCATTGTAATAATGAGAGACTTCAACTATCCGGTTATCAACTGGAAAACCAACTCAGCACTGTTCTGTCTGGGTCACTCCGGAAGCTATGACCAACCCAAAAAGATAAGCCACACACACCGGTTGAATCCAAATACAGTTTTATAATGGTAAAGAGAATAGAAGCCAACAGAAAATGTCCTTACAAGTCACAAAAGCACTGGAACTCCAAAAGCAACACAAAAGCAATTGTTCATACAGAAAAACAGGATCCTTAATGCCAAACGAGGCTGTTGAGTTAACAGACCCAAACCTCCCACGGGTCTTCAAGACTGCTGGGCCACGAGCCAGGAACAAAAACGCCCAACCCCCAGGTGTTCCTCATTCAGCACTGATAATATCTACGCAGTTGATTTCTCCTTTGATCTATGCGTCTCTGTCGCATACTAATGATAGCTTGTGCTTCATCATCCAGGGACTCCAAGGAATCCAGAGAATCCAAGCTACTTGCTTGAGATAGCCCTTCCCCAGGGCTCCCAGGCCTTGCATCACCTTCACTTTCTTGACTGCTGTCTCCCCTGTCTGGCTGCAAAGAACTCTCCCCTCCGCTCTCAGACTCCTCTGGGCATGGAGCCAGCAGAGATGCAGCTGGTCTTTGATCTGGCTCAGGCTGAACCACAACAAGCACCAAGTGAGAAAGCTAACAGATTCCTAACCAGCCTAACTGACAACTTCATTGTCCAAAAGGTAGAGAAGGAAACTATAGGGGCAGGCATCCTGGACTTAATACTTACAAACAGAAAAAAACAATAGTAAGAGTCGAAGCTGGGGGACACTGGGTGATGGTTACTATGTAATATTAAAATTCACCATAACGCAAACATAAATAATTGAATATAATGACATTGATGTCCTATATAACTAGTACCACTCTATAAAGCCTTGGTCAGACCAGTCCTATATTACTGCATCCAGTTTTGGTCACCTAAAAAGACATTGAAACTCTAGAGAAAGTGCAGAAGAGAGCAACCAGGATGATAAAGATTCTTGAAAATAAAACATAAAAAGAGTGGTTGCAGGAACTGAGCTTGGCCAGTCTGGTGAAGAGAAGGACTAGGGGAGACATGATAAAAGTGTGCTAATACTTGAGGGGATGCCACAGAGTGGAAGGGGTCAGGCTCTTCTCTATGGCACCAGAAAGCCAAACAAGGCATAATGGATAGAGCTGACCAAGGAGAGATTCAACCTGGAAGTGAGGAGAAACTTTCTGATGGCGAAAGTGATCAACCCAGGTGGGTCTTCTCCGGGTCCCATCAACTAAACAATTTATTTATTTATTTATTTATTATTTGGATTTGTATGCCGCCCCTCTCCGAAGACTCGGGGCGGCTCACAACAAGTGAAAAACAATCCAATACAATCCAATTAATTAAAATATTACAAGTTTAAGAGAATCCCCAATACTAACATACACACATACAGGCATACCATATATAACTTCAACGTGCCCAGGGGGAGATATTTAGTTTCCCCATGCCTGACGGCAAAGGTGGGTAATGTCGCTTGGTGGGACCCAGGGGAAGAGCCTTCTCTGTGGCCGCCCCGACCCTCTGGAACCAACTCCCCCCAGAGATTAGAATTGCTCCCACCCTCCTTGCCTTTCGTAAGCTTCTTAAAACCCACCTCTGCCGCCAGGCATGGGGGAATTGAGATACTCTTTCCCCCTAGGCCTTTACAATTTTATGCATGGTATGTCTGTATGTATGTTGGTTTTACAATAGGGGCTTTGAACTGTTTGTATTGGATTGTCGTATGCTGTTTACTACTGTTGTTAGCCGCCCCGAGTCTGCGGAGAGGGGCGGCATACAAATCCAATCCAATCCAATCCAATCAACCAGTGGAACAGCTTGCCAACGGAGGTTGTGAGAGCCCCAACACTTGTGACCTTCAAGGAGAGAGTGGACAGCCATCTGTCTCAAATGGTGTAAGAACTCCTGCTTGAGCAAGGGGCTGGACTAGAAGGTCCCTTCCAACTCTAATAATAAATCTAAACATAAATCTAAACTCTTGAGTTAAATGCATATACAGTGATCCCTCGGTTAGCGCGGGGGTTACGTTCCAAGACCTCCCGCGCTAACCGATTTCCGCGTTATACCGGATGCGGAAGTAAAAAACCACCATCTGCGCATGTGCGCCATTTTTTTCATGGCCGCACATGCGCAGATGGTGGAGTTTGCGTGTGGGCGGCGGGGAAGACCAAGGGAAGTTTCCTTCAGCCGCCCAACAGCTGATCTGCTCCGCAGCGCGGAAGCAGCGAGGAGCCGAAGATGGGGTAAAGGCAAAAGGGAAACCCCATCTTCGGCTCCTCGCTGCTGCCGCGCTGCGGAGCGGATCAGGTGTTGGGCGGCTGAAGGAACCTTCCCTTGGTCTTCCCGCTTGCCGCTTGCCAGTCCACACACGCCCCCCTGGATGAGCCGGCCACAGGGGCGAGGGGTGGGGATGAAGGGGCAGGACTTCCCGGGCGGAAGGCATGCTCAGCTCTGCCGCTCCAGCCCCTTTCGGCCGAGCAGCCAGGGAAGTCGAGCCAGGCGTGGCGGCGGCAGCGCTGCTTCTCCGGTCGCCCGGTCCTCTCCTGCCTCCTGCGCCGATGTTCCCCCGCTGCGACGGAAGGCAGTCGCTTGGCTAGGGAGGCTCGGCCGAAAGCGGCTGGAGCGGCAGAGCCGAGCACGCCTTCCGCCCGGGAAGTCCTGCCCCTTCATCCCCACCCCTCGCCCCTGTGGTCGGCGGGGATGAAAGGGCAGGACTCCCTGGGTGGAAGGCGTGCTCGGCTCTGCCGCTCCAGCCGCTTTCGGCCGAGCCTCCCTAGCCAAGCGACTGCCTTCCGTCGCAGCGGGGAACATCGGCGCAGGAGGCAGGAGAGGACCGGGCGACCGGAGAAGCAGCGCTGCCGCCGCCACGCCTGGCTCGACTTCCCTGGCTGCTTGGCCGGGGAGGCTCGGCCGAAAGCGGCTGGAGCGGCAGAGCCGAGCACGCCTTCCACCCAGCAATTGTTCCGCTGCCGCCAGCATGGCCTGGCTGGCAGCGGAAAATGTAACGGAGCCCACGGGGGATTCGCCTTCCTCCCACCCGCAGCCGAGACTGATTGTGGGCTCCTTTGCAACCTCGGAGAGCTTCCGGGGCATGAAAGCTCACGAAAACCAGGAAGCTCTCCGAGGTTGCGAAGGAGCCCACGATCAGTCGGCTGCCGGCGGGAGGAAAGCGAATGCCACGGGGCTGGGCTCAGCTCCCCCCCTTACCAGCCCCGCCGCGGAAGGCTCCATTCTGTTCCCTGCCGGCCCGATTGAGCGGCCGGCGGTCTCCATTCAGGGAACAGAATAAAAAAAAATTTTTTTTTAAAAAAAAATTTTTTTTTTAAATAATATTTTAATATTTTATTTTTTTAAATAATATTTTTTGAAAAACCGCATTGCAGCGTTTCGCGCTAATCGAGAACGCGCAAGTCGAGGGACCACTGTAGTCAAACAAACTGAGTACGTTTTGCAAATAACATTTGTACATTTTGATGCTTGTTGGTAGCTTTTGTCATAGAAAACAAAGGTAAAAGTTGTCATTTGAACATGGCAATTGCTCTTCGTTTGATTTTTCTGGATGTACTTGGTTCTAAAATCCAGTTTTGTAAGAACGATAATTAATGTCATTTGATACATAATAGAAGCCTGAGTTTCAGTCCTTATATTTAGAAATTTTCCTTTGCACTTTATACAGAACAAATGTGCTGGATTTCTTGCAATAAAAATTTTGTTTTGAAATTTCTTGTTTTGGAAAGGAAGGTAGTATCATCATGGGTA